>NW_010198492.1:50604-75306 GCF_000695765.1 Mesitornis unicolor | reverse complement strand
GCTGTATTCCCTATGGCTAGATTTCCCTGGGAAAAGGCAGACAACAATGGTACATTGTTATAAGAAACTCAAAGTGTTTTAAGATGGAGGTTGATAAGTTTATGGATGCGGATTACAAAACAAGATAAGCATGAGTCTGAAGTTAGGATTAAAGCCTGAGATAACTGTTCTTTTGTAGCCAATTTATGAGTAGGGCTGGTAGCCAAATGCATGTTAGAGAGGAGATTCTGTGTGTTTGCAATGTTTTAGTTTTCCATTACAGGATTTCTGCTGCTTGGCTATGGGAGGTGGGTAGGGGGTGGTGGGCTTAGTGCTCGGCCAGATGCATTGCTGTTCCTTCTGGTCTTAAAAGCTCTTGGAACATCTTAGGATCTTTTGGTCAATTTACTCCAAATTCTTACTACTGTAAGGATGTTGGGAAATGGTCACTCCTGCTTTCTTCTCATGTTGCACCAGAGGTACAGCTTTTGTCCTTTTCCTCTGTGTCTCAGGTCTACAGGAGGAATGGTGTGCACTCTGAGCTACGAGATTGTTAATGGAGTAGTTTTATGGCTCTTCTAAGACCACATATCTGTTGCAGTCGTTCTTGGATTGCCTGGGACATCATTCAGTGACATAAGTAGTCTTTTTCAGCCCTCTGTTGCTATGCTCTGGGCTGTGCTAAGATCTGGACCCAGAGAATGAGAAGCAGTGCTTGCAAGCTTGGAAGGCCCTTGGTAACTCTGAACTGCTTAGCACTCTTCTTTCTTGGCCAAATAAAAGATTTCTTGAGAAATCTCTATTGAGCATTTTGTAGACGCTAAATGTGTAACAAGAGCTGGGTTTTTTTCCGAGTATCAAGTACATTTTTGGTTTTTCCTATTTGCATGTGGATGTGGAAAGTGGCACAGCTCTTTCCCCGGGAGGCAGGCATTCCCTTTCTTGTACTCCACAGCTCAACAGCATGACTTGTCTTTAAAAAAGGCAAGTACTAGCATGTCAGTTGCACCGCTTTAGAATTAACTAAAAAACACAATGTGGTATAAAACTTTATTAAGATCACTGAAGACCTTATGAGGGATACATTATCTTAGAGGAAACCCGTTCAGAAAATTTCATATGTATTAATGAAAATATAGCAAAGTCCTCATACCAGTGTGTTCTGCTGCATAGAAGTTTTTTTACTTTAACTAGCATTTCTGTTCTGAGAAAAAAAATACACGAACGTGACATATTTTTGCTTAGCAAATCCATTTCTTTGTCTATAAGGATTTTTTCTGCACACAAAAAGTAATGACAAAAGTAATTTTGCTTTGGTTTTTTATTCCCATTAGACATGGCAATTATATGTTAGCTAATGAGCTGAATTATCTTCCTTTCTACACATGGTCAACAGAATTTACTGCACTACTAGCAAGTATATTTATGTAACTTAACAAGAACACTGAAAGAGGTGCAAAGATTTGGCTTGCTTCAGACAGGCTTCCCATGAGATTACCAATGTTCATGGCTTTGATCTCTCCTTGAAGTTAAACTTTAAAATAAAAAAAATCATATAAGCAAGACTTCAAAGTTGCTGTCAACTGTTTAATTGATTATTAATTTCTCCAGATTACTTTGTTCCCAGGAGGAAAAACAGCCCAGGTAGGAAAATTGTTGTCTTTTATCTGTGGAAATGCTGTTCGTCTGCTAGTAAATCCTTTTGGAGAAATATCAAGGGGGAACATTGTCTAAGGAAACATCATATACTATTGTATGTAGGAACCTTGGTATTCATGGTCTATAATCTGCTTGGTGTCCAGGACAATCAGCATTTTGACTGGGGAAAGCAGAAATTTGGGCTGCCAGAGAGGTGTTATGTTCTTTCTTTTGACCTTCCCTGGGGCAGGAGGCTTCTTAGAGTGTAAAATAACCAAAACAGTTAAAAGCAAGAGCAGATCTCACCTAACCTATCATGAGCATCTAGAATCTACTTTATCGTCTAGTCTGGTCTTCCTAGTCTCGTCTTATAGCCTATGGACAAATTTAAATAGCCCAGGTGATTTATGTCATTGTAAGATAGGTCAGATAAATCATCCTTTGGAGAGGCCCAAGTACCTTCTGTTGACTCCAAAAAAGCCCAAGTAAACTAACGTAGCTTTGGACATCCAAATCCTAGATGCCTAAAGCTTAGATAGGATGAATACTGAGTTGGGCTTTAAGTAGGAGAATTTTATTCAGATGCTTAAATTTACTTACGGAGCTCTCATCTGTAAATTTGAATCCACCTCAAGGAGATTTTCAGAAAGCTGCCTATGGCAGCAGTGCATCAGTCTCAGAACATCCTTTTTAATACATGACAGTCTCAGATGTGCTGCACATATTTAGTGCACTATTCAGAACACTTTTCCCAAAGCAGAGGCTGTATTTGGCACTCATTGGTAAGAAAGTGTTCAAATGACATAGAATCAGGTTAGTTCTCTGTCTGTGTTTTGCAAAGATCAAGTAGAATCCATTGAAATGTTATTGATTCAAACTTCAGGCTGAAGTCCTCTCTGTGAGAGTTCTCTAAAAGGGCTGATTAGACTCCAACCTATGTTATGAGCATATAGGAGCTACCAAATGGTATTTGTGTACATAGAGAAAGGTGTGGGACATCAACAGGGGGAAGGACTCAATCTCTGGGGCTCGCTTCCAGCCTCGGCTGTTTCGTGTTTCTGTGATGCCTGCAAGTGCCTGTGGTATATTTGAGAGAAAAGTGAGGAACGATCAGTTTCCAAATGGAACCCTTTACAGAGGCACCAAGCAGCTGCCAGGAATGGACTGCTAGGCGCTTGGATCAGTGACATCTTTATCAATGAATGCACCTCAAATTGAATGAAAACAACCCCCTAAGTACAGAATTGTGTATTGAAGTTGTCTACCCATGCAGGGTTAAAGAGTTTGATTCACTGGTGAGTTATATGTATTTAATTGACACTTCGCCACGATTGAAATCAGACATTCAGTGGCAGAGCACAGCATACCATTTTCCTTCTATGTATTGTTTTGTGTGGGTATCAGATTGAGCATCTTCTTTGGAAGGGACAATAAAGACAGTAGCATGAAAAATAAGCTACCATATATTATGTTAGAAGACATTTTTGCTATTTTCTTTTTGTCTCTAGTTTGTTTTCATAAGCTCCAGCTTGTGAAAACTTAAGAAATGGTCCTTATTATCATTTAATATATTTCAATATTTTAGGCTCAAATCATAAAACTCTCAGCTTGTGCAACCAAACTTAAATTTAAACAGAAGAGCAGTATCGATATTTTGCAAATTTCTGCAAACTTTTCAAGTTCATTCTCTAAGTAAGAAAATGTTTTCAGTGTTACAATTCAGTTATAAATGAAAATGATTAAGTCCACGTAATTCAAGATGTAGGATCTGAAGACAGGAAATGGTTTAGTGTTCTAATACCAGGCTCCTGAAGAGGTGCTCACAGACTCATTCATCTCTGTGCAATAGTCCTCGTTCAAACAATCTCTGTGGGGATTTTTGTCCAATTTTAACCCTGCAGCAACGCTTACGATTTCCTAAAGAACTGGGGGTGAGGAGAAAAGGCTGAGAGAAAGTTGATGAATAAGACAATGGGAATTTTATTTGCTGAAATAAAAATATGAAAAAAAATATTCTGATTGAATGAATTCCCTTTTGATTTTTTTTCTGCTTTGCCATATTGTGTTTTTAGGTGAGTCGAGTTGATGACTGATGAAAAGTAGCATCCTTTAATATCACATGCATATGATGATACACTGCCAAAATTCAATCTCTTTGACTGCATTACACTTGCTTATATTTTCAAATACTGTTAATGGAGCTTCAGTGCTGTCACAGAGATCATCAATGAGATGACAGATTTGCCTTTCAGCTGTGCAAGTGAATGCAATGGATGTCTGTCATAAATGTATTGATATTTCTGAGGTTGTCACAATAAAATATCCTTTTCAACTGAACGCTTAATTATTTTGTCAGGGGAACAAAAGTATCATTGACAAAACTTGAAACATTTGCCCTAGCATGCTATATAATTTTAAATCACATTAGGTCTGTGCAACTGACTGTATTATATTATTTTCACAATATGCTGATTGCCTGCTGTCTGACAATCTACCATAGGCAATTCTGCATAAACTACTGTGTGTTTGTGCAGAAAACTTTTTCATTCATTTTGGAAAGTATAAACTGTTCTCTTTTCTTAGGGCATGTATTTTTGCTGCTCAGTATGAAATTATAATTATTATCTATGATCTTGCAGTTCAGGTTGGGAATGTAACCAGGTAAATTTGCAGAAATATGTAGAGTCAGCCAAACTGATAATCATTCTGTTTGCTCTGCATCCACTGAATTTTGGACCAACAGACTCCAAGTGTTGGCTTTTTACAGCTAGCAGCCAGCTTGGGATGCACATAAAAAGAACCCTTTAAATATCAAGATGTTAATTAATAGGGCAACTCTAGCTGCAGATCAGTCTGAGATATTTTACAGATGCATTTTAATCTTACCTTGTATGTCTGTATAGAGTTAGTAAAGCAATATAGGGTCCTTCAGTGTTGAGGCTGCTTGGGTATGCACCGAATCTTTGTGAAAAAAGCATTCCCAGTGGCTGTACGAGGAAAGAAGCACTGTTTGCATAGGCTTTAACGAGCCTTGCCAGCACTTTTCTCCCTTGCATGCCATTTCTCTGCCTGGGTTACAAGTGCAAGGACAAAGTCCCAGTGGCACTACCGGCAAAGAATCAAACACAGAGCTATACCCTGATCTCTGTTCAAGACACACATAATCTTGTGTTACTCCATTTATTGAAGTCTCATACTTTTACAAATGAACTCGTTCTTCAGTTTTATATTTCTCAGTGTTTTTTCGCTTAGTGAGATAATATCCAGACCCATAAACTTTTCAGAAATATGTGATGTGCCATTAGGCATAGAGTTGGTTAGGGGTTTTAACCTTTTGCTTTACTTTGTCTTTTATGGCTTTTACTTTGGAGAGCAAAACAACTGTATTACCTATGCAAGCGATGAATTGGAAGAAGATCACACAGTGTCTATATGTATTTATAGGGTATAACAGGTCAGCTGCATGTGAACTACACACAACAGTTCTTTTTTCTGGTTTGTTTATTTTGATTGACATTGTTTCAAGTTGTTTTATCCGCAGAGAGGTGTTGAACAGGAACCAGCTTTTGTTCTTACATTATAAGGCAAAGATTAGGCTCCCCTAATTCAGTAAGTGAAGCAAAAATAGGCAGAGGTTTGAGCAGCTTCCTTTCATGCTCAAACGGTACAAAAAAAACCCCTTCTGAATTTCCAAAATACCCAGGTGCTTTGCAATGGGAGGCAAACCCTTATGCTTCTGACAAAGAGTTCAGTTCAACTCTCCCATCAGCACCAGCATTTTACTGCCAGGTACTTGCATTTTTGAGGAGCAGTAGGCCAGTGCCCAGCACAGAGGTGTCCTCAGTGGCCAAACTACCATTTTTGGCACAGGCATGAGCAACCTGGGCAGCAGCGAGGGATGGATGAGCAGAAGTGGTGTAACTTTCTCATCCTACCTGCGCTCTTCTCACATTAGCACTGAGATTCCTGAGCAGCGGGAGAAAACCTGTGCTGCTGCTCCCTTCAGTCACACAACTGAAGCTGTAATTGCGACGAGTGCAGAAGGCTCGCACAGACAGTAATAATGTCCCTTAAGTTGTAGTTTGGGCATAGTGGGACTGAAAAAATGTAATTTAACTGTGTGCCTCAGAGCATAGCACAGCACCAGCCTAAGGAGAGGTGCTTTTGCAGTTGTCCTCTAAAAACAATGTTCTGACCACCACCTGTGATAAAGTACATTAACATCTTGGATAGCATTTTTCAGCTGAGAAGCAGAACAAAACACTAAAAATTCTCATCATATTTTGTTTGGGGTTTTTTTGTGTCCTATCTTCATCCAGATTACATCCAGGGATTTTGCTAGCACAGACAAAAGCAGAACCATTACTGCCCTGCGCTCTGGGAAGGGCTCAGCATTGCTCTGCCGAACATGACCAAAGTAATGTGGGGAACTAGGGAAAGCTAGAACTCATATTTACTTGAAAGAAGAAAACAAATACTGCTTCCTTGGTGGTAGGATTGTTCCTTCCTCATAATGTTGAGATGGATTTCAAGGAAAATGCACCTTCAGGGAGACTGTGGAAGCCATGAAGATGTTTGACTTTGCTGATAGCAGAGTCACAAGAAAAAAAGATAAAAATATCCTGAGCAGCCTGTGTGGTAATTATAAATACACACACACACAGAGCAAGCTTCCCATTGCTCACAGTCTTCCTCCTGCCAACTGACCCATCTGGTCACCATGAAGGTCCTCTCATGTGATTTCTGTATGAAGTGTTGAGGTGTTTGCTGAATATTGACAACGGTCTCTTTGTGGCTGAGCGGAGCAGGGTATGCTCTCAGGCAGTCAGCTGATAGGGGTAACCAAGAGATATTCTTCTAAAGTCTTTTTTTTTCTGGGTTGAAAGTTGGAGGAATGGTTATTGTTAGAATTTTGTAAATAAGTGCATTTTTTCTGTTCAATATAAAAAAAGGAAAGAAATGGAAAACTAATCATAAAATCAGTAAGTGATATTTGAAGTTAAGTAGATATATTCTAACCTCCACAAAATTTCCTGAAGCATGGCTTAATTCATTAAAAGAAAGATAATTCTTCCAACAGTATCATGTGTTTTTCCTCCTTCCAGAAACAGAGACTTCATTGCTTTCTCTAGTGAACCCAATCTATTTTTTATCTAGAAGTGCACAGGGGCTATGAATTCATAGCCCGAGGAGGCCAATTCATGACCGAGGAGGCCAAACAGCATTTTGGTATCCCTCACGTCTCATGGGAGTGAGGAAATGAGTAACATGGCCAAAAAGAAAATATTATAAGGACTCTCACTGCCCTGTACAAGTGTCTTTTTCACAAAGTCCAAAAAATATTCAGTAATAAAGCCTGGGTTCTGCAATAACCCTGTAACCCCATGGCCAAGGAGGGCGCGCAGTCAGTGAGGTGAGGGTGGGGACATGTGCCAAGCCCTCCTTGCTGGACTCGCATCCATCCTGGGACTGGTTAGCAGACAGCCAAGTGAGCTGGGGACAAGAGCTGCCCTCACCACAGTGTCTCCTGTCCCTGTCCGCTGAGAGGAATCCTGCCTCGGCACCAGGTCGCTGGGATCGCAGCATCACTTCCCCCTGCTTCTTCCTCAGCCCAGTGTAGAGGAGCCAGAGCAGAAGTCAGAGATGGAATCCAGATTTGGGAAACCAAGCAGCAGTAATTCAGCAGTTTGCTTCCACCCTCCAGAAAATAGATCTTCCTAAAGCATATTATTTTAATTTTAAATTTTGCCTATTATCTGGTTAGCAGAAGATTTCATCTGTTTAAGATCTCAGGAACTCTTTTTGACCTCAATTACTGCTTTGAGGAACTAAGCTAATAAGTGTTTGAGACATTACTTTACCATCACAGGAATATGTATATATATTAGAAACATGTGCTTTGCTAAAATGGTCTTGGAACTGTTCCTGCATGCCTCTGTGTCCCCTTGGGTGGTTACTGCCATTCTTTCTGTGCTGGCATGCCAGAGCTGCTGACTCACAGCCTGCATCTGGTTCTGCAGCCTCTTGCCAACTCAAAGCCTGATGCACTATTTGGACTCTTAACTTGCTCGAGTCATTCTCCCTCTATCACTGACTAGTTTGTTTTAACATCCTGTGTATTATAAATACATTTCTGCAGGGCCTTTCCTCCCTATATTTGATTAGACTGTTTGATTTATCAGAAATGAAGTGTCTTCTCTCTTCCTTTGGGCTCAGTTTTGCAGTTGAGACTAAGAAGACAGTTGCTGATGCACATAAGTTGTTGAATTACGTATAAGATACATGAAGTTGCTGACTTCAGAAAGGCATGGGGTAGGTGAGGAAACCTGGTTAGGAAGAGTGTCCAGGCCCAGGATCAGGACCCAGCTCCGAAAGCTGTCACTGGTGAGAGTGAAAACTGAGCTTTCTGGACATGTTACCGTGGACAGACTGTTGGGATTTTTGCAAGTTAACATTAAGATGTTTGTAGGCTGACATTATAACCCAATTGTTTTATGCTGAATTGTATCTGCGTTAACTCATTTATAATTTTTAATGAGTTTGAATCCTTCAGTCATGTAATACAACTTGGGCATCAAAGACAACATGTGAGACCAGATACCAGCTGAGATTTCTACCTAATCTGTGGGTTATAAAGAGGCTGTGAACTGTACAACAGTGACCACACGTCACTGCATGCATGCCAGGAAGGATTCCCTTCTTCAAATTCCTGCACTAAACAATATGAAAAGGTAAATGACTTGGCATCCTATGGAGTTCATTTCCTCTCCATCAAAAGTGGTCAAGATCCCATCCTACTGAAATCAATGAAAATTTGCAAGTAATTTCAGTGTATCTAGAATTACTTCCAATAAACATATGTCGCTTGCCTTAACCTGTTTTTTTTCCTCTCCAGAAATTTCAGTGAGAGTTCATCATTGAAAAAGCAGCTTGGGGCATGAGTGACTCTTATAGAGTGAGATTTTCTCCACTGAAATGTTTAATAGGGTAGCAGCTGTGCCACCCTCTTCATCAATGCATGTCACGACTCATATTTCCACCTTTGCTAGGCAGAAATAATTTCCAAGGGTGGGATGTGAATTTGGTGTCCATGCCCTTTCAGTCTTTGTCTCTTTCTGTTGAAACTCAGTTATACTGCCAATGTGGTCGTACGTTTGGTGATAAGGGCGCTGTGCACTGATAACAGGATGGGCAACCTCCTAAGCCATGTCACTAAGGAACTGTACAGTGCTTTCAGTGGGTGCAGGCTGTTCTCCAAAGCCAAAACCAGCTGTCTTTCAAGAGACCTATCTATAAACTGACACAGAAACTCACCATTACTGACTTATAACAGGAGTTATGCTGTATTTTAAATGGAAGGAAATGGGCTAGATGTTGGCTACAGTGGTCCTTGTCCGTAGTAGGAATAAGCAGAACAACCTAGGCTCAGCAGAGTTCGGGGTTCTTGCAATATGAATGATGTCAGCTGCCCCCAGTTTACAGCAAGCTTTGCAACACTAGGTTTCTTTTATCCAAATAATGATTCTTGGAGTCTGACAATTAAGTGATGTTTATAATTTCCAGGGACTTTTCTTGCTAACAAGCATGCCTCAAGGCTTTGAAAAGGTCTGGTTCCCGTAAGCTTTGCAGCTCTGTGCTGTCCTACCTCCTTTCTCTGCTTTTCTCTCCCCTGAACACATGCCCTCAGTAGCTTGAAACTTTTGTGTCCCACAGCACAACAGCAGAACAAGCGGTGGGACAGGACAAGCCTACCTACTGAGACCTGCGCACCAAAGCTTGGTTTGTATCGAGAGGCAGGGAAAGCTGAGCTCAGGTTTTCATCTTCCTTCCAGACATCATCCCAGAGCAGGACGCTACAGGAAACATTATGGTTTCCATTGCAGGCATCTCGTTGTGAAATCCATCCTGAAGATTTGCAGTTTTAAATTATTTAAGGCAATAGTGACATTATGGCCAAAAATAATGTCTCTATCAGCAGATGGAGCTGAGCTGAGGTCACAGTGATCCCATTTGCCATATCCTGAATAAAAGCCTTCAAGCTGAAAACGAAAAAATGGTACACAAGATACTTCACCAGTGCTGAGAACAGCCCTGTTTAGTGCTGGCTGTTACTAGCGAGACAGCTGTACTTTCTGAACAAATGCTATTTTTTCTCATAATCTTTGTACTTTTCTGAGTAGAATTCCCTTTCCTGTATTTTCATTGAAGTCTTCCCAAGGCTGAGAGCTGGCCAAAGAGCCACGCTCCCAGTGAACCAATGGGAATTTGTACCAGGAAATGGAGTGGGAAGGACAAGGAACAGCAATATTCATCCAAAGTGACTAGCGAAGAGAGGCATAAAAGCCAAACTAAGTTAGAGAGAAGAGGCTTCTGGGTGTCAAACATGTCATCACTAGAAATCTTCTAGTAGTTATGGTATTGGTATTTTGGAGATATTTGAGGGAAAAAAGTGAATAAATGGACCTAGATACTAAGTCACTGTAGGAAAATAGAGAAGAACCATATGAGAAAGGCTCCTAAGTCCAGTGGCATGGATGTAATTGACTCCCAGGCACTGTGCCAAGCCAAGGTCTAATCTCTGCTGAATTATTTCTGGGCCTGGTCTCTGTGGTTGCTGATGAATCTGTCCTTTTCCATCTTACTGTACCAGGGCGTTCAGCCCCAGCAGACATATGAAACTGAACACGCAATTTATTTCAGGGAATGAGCTTGGTGTTCCTGACAAGATGGAAAGTTACCAGCTGGGTTATCTTCTGCACCTAATCCAAGTCAAATATTTTCATCATAATGTCTGTTAGACCAAGCACAACCGAAAGGTAAATTTTCCCAGTACCCACAAAACGCTGTAACAGTTGAGAAAGAGGCCATGTATTGTGTCATATTTTAAATTGAAGCAGTCTGTTTCTAATAAGGCATGAAGCCTTGTTATGTTTCTGTACAGCAGTGAGTGCAATTTTAATGTAGTCTTTATAGCAATAATTGCATCATTGAAGGTTTGTTGTTCATCTGATCTGGCAGGGCTGGATATATTATAGGAAACAGAGATGATAGGATGTCTACCTGAAACTCTCAGGTTAAATGTAGAAGTCGTGTTAGAAAAGGCAGGATCTGAAGACATTCAGCACCTCCAATGAAGTGTTCTTATTGCCAAGACATGACCCTGCATACACCGTGTGTGTGACACAGACATTCGAGTCCCTTCAGGATGGTCCACACTGGGATCACCATCGGTAGCAGTGTAAGGTGCCCAAGTGTTGGCAAGATTTCTCTTTTTCTTGTTACAAATTCAGCATGAAGTAGCATATGCAAACTGGGTCCTAATCCCAATTAGATTATTTTATTTTCTAGTACTTCAATATTAGGTAGAGTTTTTGAGCATGTTGTTTTCCTTACTTCTTAGTCTTGTTGCTTGTGTATTTCTGTGGATCTCTGGTACCTGCTGTGCTCTCTCTACCATAACTTCTTCTCTATGGAGAATTCCATGTAATTCTCCTGTCACTCTGATTTACATGGGATAAAGGAAGGCATTTTATCTCCGAGAAATCATCTTTGTCATCACTTGACTTACTCTGTGGGAAGATTTTTCTGAGGCATCAGCAAGGAGGTAATTACATACCTGGATTCAGTGTATCATCTAACTCATCTTTTTGGTACCCTATGTAAAACATTTTTTTTCTTATACCTGCTTGATGCAAAGGTACAAGATCACTTTAGTACCACTAAATCTGAGGTGGGAAATGAAAATGCAGATTCCCATTAGAAGGGAGCTGTTACATTCTGCATTGGCTCTGTTAAAAACCCAGTGCAGAGAGCACTGAAGCACATTGTTAATTTTTTCAGGGCTGAGATTGTATCACTGACCAAACCTCATGTGTCTGCTTACAGAGGTCCAAACTAATTGCATTTGTGGTGATTGGTTTTATGATAATCATGATCCATGTCTGTCAGGACCTGGCTTGAGACCAACTGCGCATTTTTACGGTACCAAACAGCTCAGAGACGTCCTTTGTTAAGCTCTGGCCTGTGCTGCAAGCAGACGAATGTCCTCAAGGCAAGTCTCTGTACCCCACTGCAATGCTTCTGAGCCTTCAGAAGACGGCTTAAGGATACCAAGTTTGTCTGTGTCAGGAGAAGCAACAAAGTAAAGCAGGAGGACAAGAAGCAACCTGGAACACTGGGCAAATCTGGGGGAACTGCAGGAAAAAGGAGACAGTGACTGGTGAGCAGCTTGGGAGGGCAGAACTGTGAACCACACCCCAGGAGAGAAACAAGGACGATCAGTTTGATACGAAAATGCCCAAAGTGAGTTTGGCTGATGGCAGCTGATTGCCATCCCCAGCCACAGCCGGGCATTGCTGCGGAGCACCAGGATGAGCAGTCTGACCAAGTGCTGATCCCAGCAGCCTGCCAAGGGCTGTGCGCCAGCAAGAAGACCATCGGCGCCAGGGAAACTGCAATAGTGGCCGTTAATGTTCATTCCTGAGGTGGTTCAGTGTTTGCCCACATCCATCTCATCCTGGGCAATCTTCTCCTCCTCAGCTCGCATGCAGTGACAGACGCTTTCTGCAGCGAGGGCTCTGCGCTCTCCCCTGCGGGGCCGTGGCTTACCGTGGCCGTCAAGGCTGCGCTGATGCTTACCCACACAAACATGCAGAAGTGTTTGGTGGTGCATTAGTCTGCCCCTGCTGGCTCCTACAAATAGGGAGGCTGTGTGTGGAAATGAAGAGTGGAATATATGATTTCTTGATGGGCACACTTTGATGCCCTTCCTAAGGCTTAGCTTATGCTTTACTTTTTAAAATAAAATTATACCGATTATCTCTAGAGCACAAGCAAAACGTTAAATCAAACAAAACTCAGGGGTTTTTTCTTCTGAAGGTCTTAATTTTGACCATATTGCCAACAAAGTACTAAACCACACCACTGGCTTCAACTCTATGTGACAGTCTCCTATGCTAAAGCAACAGCTATTCCCACAGTAATGATCCAAATGTTTTAAGCTTTAAATCGAACATTTTTTGAAAGTTAAAATTATGCCTGCCCTACTGATGACATCAGTAGACCACAAATTAAATACTCTAAAGAATAAAAAAACCTTCGAACTCACAGGAGATGGCAAATTTCACATTTAGCTATGCTATATTATCTCTATTCTCATTTTTGATGTGGTTGGTTTAGTTCCTCTGTCTAACTGCATAGTTTAAGAGAGAGGATTGTCACACCAAAACGTGCGATTACAAACAAAATGCAAACTTTCAAGCCTTAGGAAGTACACATCTTTAAAACTAACATTACTCCTAAGATGATGCCATTTTTATGCTTAGAAAATATTAGTGAACATGGAAGTGCATATGTTTAGGTGATTTGATCCGGTTTTATCTGTAGTCTCAATTATACAAACACATTCTTTTTGTTTGTTTCTTTTTTCAACTTAAATTCTTTGATGATAAAAACTGACTATATCCCAGAAACTTAATAAAACAGAAGGCAAATCGAGAAAGCATGATTTCTAACACATTCTCAAGAAACTGGGCTGTGACACCTTACTTTGCAAATCAGAGTCACAGAATATTAGGAGTTGGAAGGGACCTCGAAAGATCATCCAGTCCAACCCCCCTGCCAGAGCAGGATCACCTAGACCAGGTCACACAGGAACAGGCCCAGGCAGGTTTTGAATGTCTCCAGAGAAGGAGACTCCACAACCTCTCTGGGCAGCCTGGGCCAGTGCTCTGTCACCCTCACAGTGAAAAAGTTTTTCCTCATGTTCAGATTGAACCTCCTATGCTCCAGCTTGCACCCATTGCCCCTTGTCCTGTCATTGGCTGTCACTGAGAAGAGCCTGGCTCCTTCCTCCTGACACTCGCCCTTTACAAATTTATAAACATGAATGAGGTCACCCCTCAAAGCTGGGGTTTGGTTGGCAGTATGGTTGCTGGTGTCTGCAAAGAGTGGTTACCTAGGGCGTTTGCTCTGTTGCCATGAAAAAGCCATGATCCTGGTCTGTTTGCATATATGACATCATCTCAGACTTATATGGAGACTGACCACTCTCTCAAGCACCAAGTTTTGTTCAACCCCTGTAGCCTGAATTTTATCTAAGAAAGGCTGTTCTCCAGTTGCATCCCTCAGGGCCAGACTGTTAAGATTTTATATAATATATTCAGTGAAACTCGCTTTAAAATCTTACCAAGAACATTTACAATGTTTTCAAAGGTCTGCTTCTCAGACAGACAGGTGCTAGCACTCACATCTGAAGTGAAAACCACATTGCTGTAAGCAGTACAGGAGGTTAGATTCAGTGCCAGTGATCAGGGTGGTTTTCCCCCACTGACTGAGAAATCCTCTCTTTTGCCTCAAAGAAGCTTTTGACCTCTCTGCACCCGCTGCAGCCTGCACCACCGCTGTGGGGCCTTCCGTACCCCAAAGTTAATCCCTCCCTTCCTGGTGGTCCTACAGTCACACCCTTCTCAGTGGGGGCTTATCTAAGGAGACCTAGTGAATGGGTGCTTTCCTAAGCCAGTATGTTCATCTTGGGGGGACTTAAAAGGAGAAAAGGAGGGACCCCGAGTTTGGTAGGGTGCTTTGTGGTCACCCACTGCAGAGACCTACTCAGCTTCCCCTTGAATGAAAGCGGACCTGCAGTCAGGGCAGTGTTCCCTTCGCGTGCTGCACTGTCAGATGCACGTGACACAGTCTTCATCCAAGCAAAGCATGCTGCTTGTTTAAAAAGCTGAAAAATTACATCATCATTGGTATTGTAAACTTTAAAAAAAAAAATACCTAAACTTGTATGGAAACTTCTAGCTTGAGCCGATTCCACTACACTAAATTAATTTAATAATTTGATGGATTTTTATAAGAGCAATATCTGCCCCACTAAGCTTGAAATAGTAAATACTGGCTTCCTAATTTGACAGTTAAAATATATCTTGCTTTCTGAATGCTTTTTCAGTTACCTTTCATTTCTACAGTCAAAGGAATTCATTTTGGAAGTAATTTGTTCAAAGCTACAGACTCAGCTGAATAAAAAGCTGAATTTACGCCCGGTTCTTTAATGAACATTTATGTTGCTGATTAAGGCTAGCTACAAGAACATGAGCTTCTAGTTGGTAATTTCATTAGCAAACCGTACCTGCTGTAGTGGATGTGTTAATTTGCTTTCCCTAAGATTCTGTTTTTCATGCAGCATTGAGATCAATTATTCAACTGTGATTGAAGCACAGTACAGTAAGAGAGGAGGCCAAATTAAAAGCAGTGATGGAGCAATTTCAGGACTAAGGACATTTGCGATTACAGGGCACTAGAAGGCTATGGCAGCCAAATGAGTATGGTAGGTAAGGAAACCCTTTTTTTTCCAAAGTGGGCAGCAAGTATTACTAAGAATTATAAGAATATATTAGCTAGTGAATACAGGAACAAAGAACAGCCAAAATTTAAACATGGTTATATTATTCTATTTATGTGTGTGTAGCTCTGAAATGTTTAAGGCATGCCCAATTTTTCCAATGTACGGTACAATGCAGTTCTTTTGATAGAGAGTCGTGGTGAGCCCTGTCACATCAGTTGCTTTTCAGAGACAGAAATGCAGTTCTGACTGCACCAGAAAAGGCAAAGGCCGTTGCACATTGGGCCCCAGAGGTGCAGCAGCAGTCAGGACAGCTGTGGCAGGAAGCACCATCTCTTGTGCCGTGGTGATCTGGGCTGCTCCAGAGCAGGGAGAAGCTCCTCGGCACTACCCTGTACGAGCTGATATTCCCATGGTGGTGCAGAAATCGGTGCTGATCCCCTACACTCAGCAGGGGGAGGACATGGGTGCTAACCCGTTTTTTGCTTCCCCCCAGGGCCCTGGCTGAGGTGAAGGTGCTGAGCTGTGATAACGCGTCTAGTAGCTGTGCTCCGTGATGGATCGTTACCATGAGAAACATCACTCCCAATGGCTGAAGTTGCAGGGAGCTGAGCAGTGATTACGTATTTGGGTAAGGTTAAAATAAAATAGGTTAATATCGAGCTGCAGTATCACATCTGCTACAGCTGCCCTAGATGTGTTTAAATGACCAAAATAAAGGGTGAAATTTTCAACCAGGAAAAAATTCAGTCTCCCATATATCATCAGAATGAGAAAGGAAATGCATTTGGAGGGCATGAATATTTACATATTGTGATTACACATGCAAATTAGATGCTTAGACATATAAAGGCCTAATTTGCTTTTATAGATAACCACTATAAACTGGATCTAGAATTTGAAAATCTGGCCCTAATGTGACATAATTACTACTTGATGCGTACCAGATCTGAACAGGTACTCTGCGTCTGAGTGATGCTCTCTAAATCTTACAGCCACATTGTACTCAATGAACATTTGATGTGGGAAAATAACCAAAGGAAGGAATATTGACCAGAAGGGTTACAGAGCCTCTAATCTACAAGTTTCAGAGTAGATGATAGTGCAAATGTCTAAAGGAACTTGAAGATGCCTCAAAAACTCATGCAGAGCACATTGTGAATTCAGTAGAACATAGCGACAGATGCCGATGCTTATTTTTTTATATATACCAACTGTTCTTGTTCTTTATCATGTTCCCTTGCCTCCTTCAGGTATATGATGGGGAGAATTGTCAGAGTGTATCTCTCATTCTTTCCTCTAGCAAGACTTCTTTCTAATGAGATTGTGTTTGATACAATCACAGTAGACTCAATTAGCTTTCATCTAGAGGCCACTATTTTATTCCTTCCATTTTGCTTACAGTTCCTCTCTGTAACACACTCACAATTCAGGGCAGTAACATATAGGCAGAAATCAGTGCCATGCATAATGCCTGGGCAATAAACTCCAGTGTACTTCTATTCTTTATCCACTGTAGTATTTGGTACTAAAATGCTAAAGGTATTCAGCTACACTGCAGAGGTGTGTTGAAAAGCTTTTGTTAAATATGGATTAAAAGGTGAATTGCCTCTGCTGCATGTACCTGCAGATTAGGGTAATCCCTCACAGCATGCAGCTGAAATCCACTAAACCCAAAGCCAGAGAGTCCTGGGCACTGCTGTGGAGAACACAACTTCCCTGCTCATCACATCCCTTGGTGTGGCCAGTGGGTGGAAAGCTTCCCTGGCTTCTTAAATCCCCGTGTGGAGTGTGGCTGTTGACCCAGGACGGGGGGAAGGAGTTTCAAATGCAGGGGGGTGGAAGCCAACTGTTGGGGTAGAACCAAGTACAGATGAAAAAATGAACACAGAACGGTTGAACAGCTGGGAATTTGTCATTTTTGCTAATCTCTTCAGATCACTCTGCATATGCAGGGTATATTCCTTAGCAGTTTTGAGAGAACAGTTAACACTCCTCTCCAGAAGATGGTTGGAAATAAGATAAAAAATAATGGGAATCTATGAAACAAGGCAAAACAGGGTGCAATGCCAGGTGCCTCTGAGGCGGAAAAAAAAAGAATCCAAATGGAAGTATCATCCCCTATGTCATTCTGCCATTAGATGTACCGAAGAAGCGTTGTTAAAGTCAGCACCTGGTATTTATGGCCGGGGACTGATTTGACCTTAAGTTCTTTCATTTTGCTGTTCCATCAGTGGTTAAAGTACACATGTGCCACCAGCAGAGTGGCTCCCTCCATCTCGCTTCAGGCACTTTTCTCCCTGGCCTGTCTTGCCTTGGACAGTTTGAATTATCCTGTGGCCAGGAGCCCTTATCACATTTAGTTTATGCCATTGGCCCCTTTGCCACACGGCTGGGAAAGCAAGGGATTGATAATGGAGACATAAGAATTAGGATGAATAAAGCACAGGAAATTTTAGCAAAAGGAATTCTGCACCAACAAGGATTTTTTATGGCTAGTAGTGGGTTTGATAGGTAAAAACAGAATTCCTGATTTTTACATGAGGAAATAAATATATGTAGTTCGTCACCTGACACTGCCAAAAACTTTACAGATTAGAGGAGAATGACTTGGAATGGTGACCAAACTCTGAAACAGGAAAGTAACAGCCCCACCAGTTACAGAGCATAGCTAATATATGGTTATCCAGTATATTCCCTATTCTGTTATAATATCTCTTAAACCTAGCAGACCACAGAATTCTTGCTTTTGGTTGCTATTTGTCCTTCTTATATTTATGTTATAAGCAGGGAATTTATTTCCTGTCACTAATAGACTTGGGTCTTTGAATGTGTGCTAGCCAGCTGGGAGCTGTATGTAAACATTTCTGTAGCACTCACACCTCGTACTTCCACAGACATCACTAAGTACTGGAATACCAAACTAGCAATTACAAACCTGCTAATCACTACAGTGGTGTTCACAAAGGCTTTCTTTAGCCCAGCCAGCTCATCAAACTGTGCTGCCTCCACAGGAATAAATTTCTATAGAGCAATTCAGAGTAGAAACCTAAAATTTAAGTGCTCTAAATGATTCTGTAAAGTAGACCTGGCTATACGTGGGTCTCAAGAGACCACTTCGCTATGCTTCAGGTATCCCTGCATTATACCCCATGATTTTCTTTTCTATTTAAGAAAATAAATTCTAATATATCAAAACAAATAGCAGTCATGCAAAAGAGAAAAACAAACAAAAGGGGAAAGTTGCTGATCTAATGCTTCCCTGCAGAGAGAATGAGGAAAGGGTGGAGAATGGCCCAGGCACTTTGTGATTACCCTGAGATAGGATGGGAATGATGAGGTGGCTGGGGTGAGCCTGAGCAGAGCACTTTCATTCTGGCACTTCAACAAATGCTGGCAGCATTTCCTTTTTTAATGCCAACATTATGTGCACAACTTCAAGGTAAGATTTCCAAGTCACTGAAGTTAATTGATACATCAGGGATGCGGAACTGGAACATTATGTCCTTGATGCTACTTAAAAATACTGCAAAGCTATACGTTGCCTTTGGAGACAGGTCTAGAAAAATCCAAATGCATTACAAAAGGATAGGCCAGAAATGGAGGGATTCACTGCCGCCCTTTCCTTTAACGCATGTCTCAGATTGATTGAAGAACTGTGAAATTATTGCTGCAGTTTATCTAATCCAATGTGGGCAATACCTATCCTGCTACAGTCAGGTAGGGAAGACTTGTAAGCCTTGTCCTAACTGTATTTTTGTAATCTCACTCTTCCTGTGCACAGTGGTCATTGGGTGTAACTGTAAATAAGGATCGCTTTCATCTTGAAGCTCAAAATGACAAGGCTTCTCCATTGCTTATGCAGTGATTGTGCACTGAGACACAGAGGAATGGCAGCTGCCAAGGGCAGCCGAGGGTTTGGTGTTCTTTGGACAGTAGCTCCAGTTCAAGTATTCTCTATCTTACTGCTACACTACTTTTATAGTGTAATTCACTGTTGCAAATCAAAACTGGCTTCACTACAGCACACCCAGTGTCAAATCAGTAAGATCTTTAGTGCTTGAAACCAAGAGCACTTTCTAGGTTTCAACACCAGTTCCTAGATTTTAACATCAGTTATTTTTCACATGTGAGCAATACCACTGTGGATTCATTTCACTGACAGGAGATGTGGCAGAGGTGAGGAACTAATCCAGCAATATAAAGGGAAATCTTGTGCTGGCTTCAACTGAAGCTCAGAAGATCCCAGCTCCCATTCACAGCTCTCCTTTAATTCAGTCCAGTTCTTCATTTTATGCAGCTATATGATCTGCACAGACCAGTCACAATACTTAAAAAAAGGAGACAGGGTAACAGTTGCTTGCTTTGCTTGTTTATAAACAGCATTAATTGGATGTAGCAATGTCCACGGCTCAGAGGGAAGGACACAGGCTGCATTCAGAAGAACCTCTGAAGCCAGCCTGTGCGCACACTCTTCACAGGTAACTGTGGCTCCTGGGTCTCTGTAAGCAGAGGTATTCCAACATGGTGTGATGTGATGTGATTTCATGGGTGAGCTCTAGAGTTAACAGGGAGTTGTAATCTAGCGAGGTCTGTCCCTCCTTAGAAGTTGTATCTTGGCTCCATGACCAGCAAGAGCCAAGGCCAGGAATCTCTGGGCTCTTGCTTCTGAAAGCAGCTCCTGGCTTCAGTCCTCAGTGCACACAAACACAAGAGAAATCCCTTCCCCAGGGACACAGGTTTGTTCCTTTGACAAAGAGCTGCTCCCGTCCCCCTGCCTCCACATGAATCCAGACCTTGGACCTGGATCACCTTCCTCCTGCAAAATGGCTTTTTAAGCACAGGGAAGCCTTAAGCTGTAAAAAACTTTCTGAAATGGGACACAATTAGGATTGATATCAGCAAATGTACATTTATATCCTGTGCTGGCCTCAAACTGTATTTAACTTTTAACCAGGTTCATTATGAGAGGATTTGTAGCCAATATCAACCTTACAAACCAACAGGAACCCATAAGACAATCTTAGGATCTCTAAGTAAATATGTGCTATAGAAGCTAGTTTTAATAGTACTGTTTTCAAAGTTATTAATATTAAACCTTAATCTTTACTCAGTGTAAGACAGTTTATTTTTCATATATATAGATAGATTTTCAAATACATTGGTTGCATGTGGCAAGCAAAATCCATGTATGATGTCAATGTAAGCAACACCCTGGTCTAATTCCCTTCAGCTTTTCTAGTATAGCTTACAGCTAATTTTTTTGTGGCACAAAATAATTTCATACTACATTAGCTAGATAAGGAATGTTTAGAGGAAATGAAACCAGTTTCGATTGCTAAAACTCAGCACCAGGTGTGTCAGATAATCATAATTAAAGAATATTAACTTGTCCACAAAGTGCCCTGGATGCACCAACCATTACTTAGGATGTGTTCAAGCCTTAACCAATAGGAGCATGTGACTGCAACAGTGATTTTTGGGAGGTAATCAGCAGCTGAAGTGGAACCTATTCAGGATGAAATCCCGCTCTATGTTGCACATGTAGTATGCTGGGAAACAGCACTGCTGCTGGTTTCAAAAAGTAAGAAACTGAAGAAGCTGAGTAGGGCGTGATGATCTACTCTGAGCTCTGCCATGAGATCCTGAAGCCAGGAGAGATTACAGAATCACAGAACGGTTGAGGCTGGAAGGGACCTCTGGAGGTCATCTGGTCCAGCCCTTAAAGGAGGTTGCCCATGACCCCGTCCAGATGGCTTCTGATGGAGACTCCACAACCCCTCTGGGCAGCCTGTGCCAGTGCTCAGTCACACTCACAGTGAAAACATCTTTGCTGATGTTCAGAGGGAACCTCCCATGTTTGTGTTTGTGCTGCCTCTGACCCTTTCACTGGGCACCAGGATCTGCTGCACTATGCATGCCACTGTGCTGCCCTTGAATCTCCTTTAACCTAATCCATGGCTCCTTTTGACCAACATCCAATTCTGATTTAAACATTTCCAGGAATCACAGTGCACCAGACTTTTAGTAATTCTAAGCATAAATGAGTATATGCATATGATACATTATCTGGTAGCTTGAAGGACTTTCTATTGTCCTGCTGCTGTTCTTGTAGGCACTTGGAAATCATGCTCAGGTCTCCGCCGCACGTTGAGTGAGACAGGCTGAGCTCCGTGGCTCTCACTATCAGGTGATTTTGGATATTCTCACAGCTCTTCTCTGAATCCTTCAGAGTGCAGCACTGTTCCCTGTGAATGGTGGCTGCAGTGCTCTGGCAGCAGCTGAACCAGTGCCAAATACAGCTACAGAGCCCTTACAGTGACCTGTGAAAGAAACGCATTAAAGCTTTAACTCACAGTAATGAAAGCACGAAGTCCCCCATTTACTTGGTCATGTCTCAGCACAAGGGCAGGTGGGTGAGAAGGGCAAAGGCCTGGCCTGTCCAGAGTGGCTGGCTCTGAGGGACAAGCAGTCAGGCTTAGAAGTAGAGCCAGCAGACGTGTGAGTTTTGGGAGATTTCAGGCCAAGCCTGCACTGGGAATGGTTTCTGTGGTTTTGGCTCATGATTCCAACACAGCCAAGACAGAAGTAGTGCCCAACAAGCTGTGAACAGACCTCTAATGATGCATGCTGTTGCTTTCTTTGGTTAAAACTGTTCCATTTTTCAAGCCTACAATTCTAGGCAACTATCGCTTTATCTTAAAGCTTGATTAAGGCTGATCATGAGTAATCCGACACACGCTATGCATGTTATTCCTGAGGGGAACAAATGGATTATTCAAGGGCACACTGGGAAACTTTTGGAGAGTCTCAGTACTGAATATGTTGTTTGGCTTTTCAGGAACCTGCAGGCAGTCTGCCCACTGGCCTGGCAGGCAATTTGGGCAGACGAGCAACCCATTCTAGCAGGATTAGTCTGTATCTGTCCAGGAAGCAGTAAGAAAATGGGACATTATCCGAGACTCAAATTACTGGAAGTTTCTTTTGTACTGTTTGTGTACCCATTGCTATCCACTGCTGCCCCACTCCAGTGTTGAAGGTGACTGTTGTCCCAGGGAAGCAACAGAGGACGGTGATGGCTTGCTGAGCGCGTACCCACGAGCAGGGTACTCACAGGAACAGTGGTTGAGCACCAAGGTAGTGACAGGTTACCACTGGGAGGGACATCAAATTCTTGGTATGTTACTGATTTTCTGTACAATGGTACCTGACCTGTGAAGAATATGTAAACTCTGGATTTTTGTTCTGTTAGCTAAAGGCTTTTAATTTACTGCTTTCCTCACTGTGAGCCTCTGCAGATAAAATCTGCTTTTTTAGTTTTGGGTCTTGCACTTCCACAAGGATTTATGAAGTTTTGATACTTTAATACAATTCTGCATTAATTTTTTTGCAAGCGTCTCTACAACAAATTACATAGAAAAATAAAGCTTATTAAAAACCAGGTATCTCAAGAACAAAAACCTTATTGGGACATCCCTGGAAGCACCATCTCCCAGAAGCAAGAGAAGTCAACAGCAGCTTGGTGCCAAAGCATTAGCAGATGGATGACATTTGCCCCTATGAACTGGTTTGGCTGCCTCACTACAGTTCCTGCTTCATGACATAATCTTTCAAGAACAGAAACTATGAGAAACGCCAACTAGGCAAGTATTACTGGCAGCTGTGGACTGATTTACACTGGGAATGCACTGAAAACCACATGTGAAAGGATAGGAAGTCAACAGACTTCAGTGAAAAGGGTGTTACCTGTATCAGTGCCACTGGTATATAATCCCTGAAGACCTCAGATACGGTGTTGATGAAAGGATTGTTGTAAACGCCTCGTATCTCTCACCAAACCTGTCTTCTACTGAACAGAAAAAAAACACTGGTTATGGCACCGACAACTCTGCCATATGAGGCGAGCTGATCAAACTGTAGCCCATAGCTGCTTACGCAACAGGAGTGCAACAGAATGAGATGGGGATTTAATGTGAACACCTAATAGAGTACACACCATCTCCAGCTGAGGTACTGAAATACCTCACTCATGTTTATTGTTCAGCACTGTGCCCAGTGGAGGCCTGTTAGCACTGAATGGGAACAAATACATAGGACTGAATTGCTTAAACAGAGACTAGGAAAACGGAAATCACAGTGGAACCTAGAGAGAAAGAATGTCTTTTGGTGCTGTTAAGTCACTGCATCCCATTAGTGGAAAATCAGTGAACAGCACAAGTTGTGCAACATTAACAGCACTCCTCAGCTGCTGACAGCACAAGCTCAAGCATGGCGAGGAAAGCAATTACATCCCACATATACCTATGCAATCCCAGGTCCAAAAAGGTAAACATTACTGTTGTCACTCATGCTAGAATTGAGGAGGACATGCCTTTTAAAAAACAGATATAATCAGCTGCCAGCAAGACTGGCAACTTCTTGCCTATCACAAGCAGAAAGTCACAGGATCAGTAGTATGACCAGGACAGACTTCTGTAAGCAAACATTTGAAAATGCTTAAACTATGAAACAGAAAAAAAAGTATAAAACTAGTTTTAAACCAACGAAGTAGTGCTTTGTTAGTTTCATCAAAGCCTCACTTTTATGATTTTTAGCTTCTTCCCAACTTGCCCATTACTGCCACTTGCTAAATTGCAGTTCTAGCCAATACCTAGATTAAGGTTAGCACAGAATTTATGAACTGGAATGGGAACTGCTCCCTGTATCCCTGACCATGGCAGTAATTCCAGCTCTGACCAAGGAGCTCTCTAGGCTGGGAAAGCACGTACCTGTGTCTTCAGGGTGTGATTCCTTCTGCAGATGAGTTAAAACAGGACAAGAAGAGAGGCTATAAAAGTTCTAACAGAATTTAGGATGTGGGTGGTTTTTCTGTTGCGTGTGCAAACAGATGATGCACATGAGGATGTGGCACATCTCACTAACCCAACATGGGGAAGGAAGAACAGTTAATGCTAAAATACAACCTTTCACTAATCTGTGCTGAAAAAATAGCTCGTTATGCTGAAGAGTTGCAGCCAAGTTGCTAGCACTGCTCCAGAAACCTCAACCGACATTTACATTCTGTTGTCTTAGACTGTCCCCTAATGGCAAGGAACAAGCTCTTACTTGGGTTACCCTGACTGCTCCCCTCCCTCTGAAGCTGCTGCAAACCAGGGAACCCACAGAGCCCAAATTACCCAAGAGGGGAATCAGATATGCAGGTTTCTGCAAGAAGCAGAGCCTTCCTTCCCAATGATCTTTCTGAACAACTCTTGTTCCAGCACCACCACACTACCAGGCCAACATGTTGAGCTGTGCTACTTCTGCATCTCTGGTGTACTTCTGGCATTAGGACTACTTTTAATTTTTTTAACAGAATTGAACTGCACGACCTGGATCACTAACAGGCCTAGCTCACACATGACTCAAGACATTTTTATCCCAGCCTGATTCTTGTAGATTACTGAAGCTTACTACTTACTTTAAAATAACTACTGGCTTTATCTACCACACCTCCTAGAGCAATCTAAACAGAACAAACAACGGCAGGTTTCTTTCTGTTCTGTCCCCCTTCCTTCTGATATAGATCAACAGTCAGCACTCCTTCACTCAGCCCTGGCTTTCTCCCACTACTGGTGAAAGAATTATTTCCTATGAATTACTTCTTAATAGAGCCTAATTCTCACTTTCTTCCTCCTGGGGATTTGTTTCTTTCTTTCTTGGGAACCTCTTGGAAAAAAAAAGAAAACAAACCATGTTCT
>NW_010198492.1:38104-45604 GCF_000695765.1 Mesitornis unicolor | reverse complement strand
CACTTTCACAGCTGTATGGAGAACTTATTTTGGAGTTAGCTTTAGTTATTAACTACAAATAACTAAAATAACTCTAAAAGTTCCCCACTATCAATAAGATAATGATATGGCTGGAGTTCTCTGCAGTTCATATTTCTACGGCTTTGAAAGTTTCAATAATTGACTGACCCATCTTTTTTTGTTAAGAGGGAGCAGAGGCAATGCCTGCCACACTCACCTGCAGCGTCCCTTCTAAACACTTTACAGAATGGCTATGATGTAGATTCAGGCGAAAGCCACTTTCCTGTTGGTTAGTTTCAAGGTTCTATGGCAACAGTTGACAATTAGAGATGAACCCTGGTGGGAAACAATGAGGGATAAATCATAGCACAGACAAATCCCTCACCTGTGATGTGTTGGCAGAGGAATTACTATTTGCTTGCTGTTGATGAATTTGTGCAAGCTGCTGTTTCTGCATTAGTGCCAGTTGCTGTTGATGCTGCTGGTATTGTTCGGCTGTAAATGCTGAACAAAATATAAAACGAGAAAATACTACATCAAAATATGTAGGTGCTGTGTCTATAAACACATCTATTTTATAATCCTAAAAAAAGTACAACAATACACCACAGCAAGTTCCTAAAAGCCTTATGGCAAAAAGGCTACCATCCTCCTAGAACGCCTTGCGCAAATTAAACCTCCCTTTTTTAAGCTGTTTTTCAGTATATAGGCTTTAACTGCTGTGCTGCATTTAGGTCAAGATACCAGAGAGGGAGGGGGAAAGAGGGAACCAAAACACAACCAAAACCACCAAAAACCCCGTAATAACTGATTCAAAAGAAGCTGCAGGTAGAAATGGCATTTTTGTTTCCACTTTGTGAAACGACACTATCTGCATTATCAGTAAAGTAGGTTTATGTGCAAAACTTTGGAAACTGCATGCTTTCAGCCCTCACAGATAGCACTTAGAAGGCAGCAAGTACCTATAATTAAGATTTATGACTAAGTTTAGTTGAAAACATTAAAACTGGGCATGCTTACAACTGTGCAGGCTACAATAGCACAGTATTTCTGTTGGGTTTAATCACATATGTACAAGCAACTCCATCAATACAGAATTATTATAGAAATACATCCTTCTCTAAAAATCCCTGAAAGGTGCCCCAGTAGTCCGTGCACACAAGTCAACTAGAATTTTATCCAGCTAGCCCACAGGTAGAAAACCTATTTTAAAACAGTGTTATTTCCACAGATTCACAAAGGGATACCCAATGGTGCAGGGGTGGCGTCATGAGTTCATTGATTAAGTTCCATGAAATGTTGGGGAAGGGGGGTTTGTCAGGGTTTTGTTTGATTGGTTGGTGTTTGTTTTGCTTTTAATTTACATTTCCAAAATGAAAAGAAGTCTCAAGTTCTCAATTTAAAACTGCACTGAGGCTGGAATGTGAATCCCCGTGCAAATTCAGTCTATGATACATCTTTCAGATTTTTCCTTCAATCTTATCTTTGGGGTGTACAGATGCTCCCATAATATAAGTGCTGTAAATAGTAGTCATACTTCCAGAATGAAGTGGAAGTCACAATTTCAGGGAAGTTCACTATTGTTTGGCAGCAAATCACCACCGCACCTGAATCCTGGTCACAAAGTGCAGTATTTTTTTTGTTGTTGTTTATCTGCTCCTTCAGGCTTGATGACATGAAGAAAATCAGTTTCTATCAAAGCTACAATCATCTCCTGCTGCTGGATACAACAGGCTTCTGAAGAGCAATTGTGCCTTATGTATAAACTTGAGTAGTAAGTCAATACAAATGGCTAACGAAAATAAGAATTAGTATCTGGAAACAAGGAGAGCAAACACTGCTGAGCATGCATTTTTCCCCGTGTATTTGTGGTTTGTGGGATTTTTTTTTTTTTTTTAAACATTGTTCCAAATTCTTCTATAATGTACTGGAAATACCACTAAATTACTACCAGCTCTTTGCTGAGCACTTGAAGCTAAATTTTTATTCAGCTGTTACATTCAGGTTACTATTTTTTCTTCAAGTAACATTCTTCAGCAAGTAGGGATGCAGTCATTGTTTATAATGCTGCTACAGTTAAGTCTCACTTGAACTTGCTTAATTTCTTCAACATGTTATTCCTAGGGGAACAGCTTAGTAGTAACACCATTCATAAATGTCCTCACTGAAAGAAAAAGCAAACTAGTGTTTATAGACCAAGTATTCAAGAGTTGGCTGTTTAAATTTTAATTCTACTTCCTATAAACTAAAAGCCCGTTAGATTTTTTTTAAAACTGTCACTGAACACAGAAGTTAGACCAAGAAAGCTGTAGCACAAAGATTAGCGTGTAGAAAGCTGAGTAGCACAGGAAGAAAAATGGGTGCACTATTTTGATACCGATAGATATTTAGTTTATATTCATCAGTTAGTAGTGACTTAAGTGTTTTATAAAAACCATAAAATTTAGAATCAGTATGGTTTAGCCAACCTAGTGCCAATAATATTGAAGGTTCCATGTATTAATAAGGTATTCCACTCTACATTACGACTGGAAATATGTTGCTTAGGAATAGGTTGCATAAGTGATGTAACTAAAGACAACGCACAGATTGACAAAGAGGAAAATGGGCAAAAAAGGGTACGTTATACCACCATCTATGGCTGAACTAAGATTAAAATTTCCACCATCATAACCATCTCACTTTTGTCCACTTGACAAAAGTAAAATTTATTAATAGTTCATTTCAGTTTTCAAGCCTTGAGTATATTTTAGATTTTAGCTATAAAATGGGGAGTTGCAGTAAGCACAGTCACCTGCATTGGTTTAACCAACTCCAAAATACTGGTTTCTTTCGGATAAACAGTAAATAAAGTTTACTGAGACAAGCTGTGTTTGATTAAGATAGCCATTATTTAGGACAGTCTTTACGTTTTCCCCTTCTTTCTTGAGGCGACATTTATAAGAACTATGTTTTTCAAATTGTGCACCAGTATATTTCTTTTTAAGTAGCGTGTGACTCTTAGAGCTGTAAGGTTTCCACTACGACGAAAATAGTTATACACCGGTCAAAGTAAACAAGTGACAGAAGAACCCCACTATGACCACCACCCTCATCTATATTCAAACTGCTTCTCTTACTTCTGCTCAAATACCCAAATACACGTACAAATACCACCTCAAAAATGCAATGGAAAGGGCTATTTACTCGTCATATCTGAAAATACACTCATGACCAGTTATTTCAGGTTTTTCACTTTAGGTTAAAACATTCAGCAACATTTTTGCTGCTTCCCTTATTAAAGGTAAAAGCCTACTAGACATTTCAAAATACTATTTAAAACACTATCAGAGATTTACCGTAAGATTCTGAATTAATCATTTGCATCCAGTTTAGAAACACAACACTGCCCATAAAGAATTGTTGCAAGCTACAGTCTCCTAAAATAACCTGACTGAGATTCCCTTTCCATTCCACAGCATATCCAGATATGCTCCCGTATCAGAAGACGTTACAGGGGCTATTTACACAAGCCAGCTCCTCCCTCTCCATGCTAAAGCAGCACTACATTGAAAGTTTATTGAAAACATTGCTAGTACTGGCAATTATCCAAACCAAATTTAATCGTTATTTCTTTTGAAGACTAGGATAGTGTACTTTAGTCCTGTTAAAAGCCACCATACATTTTACTAACCCTGTCACTAGGTTTCTTCCCTCCTGCTCTCAGAGTCTATCCTACGCTTCAATTGAAAATATAAGCCTACTGATTGCAAGATCTAAGTTGCTCCTGAAAAAGCTACCACTACCATGCACAAAAAAGGGTTTATGTACTTTACCTGAAAGTACTTCCATATATTTAACCCGACATATTCGTTTTCTGTAGCACACAACTGTGACTGGAACTGGGGAAAGCTTTCTGGGGCAATCACACATAGGCACAGCACAGTGAAAATGTGGGTGCACTGACTGCATGTGCATCTACATCTGTAGGCACAGTGCTAAACTTCTCCAAGAGCTCCTCTAAGTTCAACTGTCTTTTTTCTTTTTTAAGCAATTTAAGTAGAATGCATTGCAGACCATAAAAATGTAGCCCCTATTAATGGGTCCATTATATGGCTTGCAGAGAGTATTCTTTTCTTGCCTGCAAAGCTAGAACAGATGAAATTGCACTGGTGTCAAATTTAGTATCTTGCTAACATCACTTCCCCTAGAAAGACAGTAAGTGTCCCTAATAACTTTCTTCCAGGAACTTTCTCATTTTTGTTCTAAAAAAGAGAAAGGGCACAGCTGAAAATCTTTCATCTGTGTCAGAGAGAAATGGTAAATGTAGTAGTAGCAAAAATGAACGTAATTTTCTTGTATCATACACTGGTCTTTATCTGCCTGGAAAAACAGCAGGTAAGAAGCAAGCCCAGACCTTTCTTGTATGCTTAAATCAGCAACCCCATTTCTAGTAACTCAGAAGAGCATTGCTCCACAAAGTTATGCGAAGTCACCTATTCCCGATGTTACTGGAGACCTTCAGGGCTTTAAAAAAAAAAAATTAGTAAAGCAACAGAGAGCTGAACAACTTCAAGTTAAAAAAGGGGACAAAACATAATGCTTGATGGTTAGAGACAACACATGAGGTTTTAAAACAAACTCTTGTTTTAGCAGCTCCAGACAGGAGTGCAGTGCTTAGAGTTCTCAAACAGCATGCAAGGGCCACAGTGGTCATGGTCCCATCATACAGTCCTGACTATTTAATACTACAGAATTTACTGAATTGGACAGTGAAACATCCAGTTTCATTCACTACACAGAATTCAGTAAGGAGCAGAGGTGGGAGTATCTCAACCACCACCACCAGTAAATTGGAAGATTATAATTCCAGGTTATCTCAGCTGCCTTCCATAGCTAGCAACTGTATCTTCACCCAAAACTTCTACATCCTTTTCAAGACACTTTCAGTAATTTATGAAAGTCACCTGACTCCTTAAGTTCACCTAACCCAACTCCTTTCCTAATGTTAAGCATCAGGAATCTTTAAGGCACAACTGTACCTGGAGTTATCCACATCTGATATCCACATCCATTGTCTGATGGTTGTCAGACAATGGGTAGCTCAAGTTTTACTGAGAAGCTAGGCTACATGAAAGCTTCTTACTCCTTTATTTGCAGCATACTCTTTTGAATTGGAACAATTAAAACTCAGTACGCTTCTGAATTCTTTCTGCTAGAACCCCGAATCAAGTTAGAACACTTCAGTTGAGACAACCTTCAGGATTTTAAGTCAGTACATCATCTTGCTGTTATCTTCTTCATTTAATGCCTTGGGACAATGCACGCACCTGTTCTGCAATGGTTTCAGAGCTATACTTTGGCAGCAAATAAGATAAATGTTTTCTGCCTTATAAGCTCTAAAAAGGAATGGAAGGTAGAACAAAAAGCTTCAGGAGTTTGCAGGTGTGAATACAAGGAAAGGAACACCGCACATTACTGAGACTGACCGACAGGATAAGTGACTGCTTAGTATCTCCTTAGAGATAGTCATAGATCTTATGCAATAACTCAATATTTTAACAATACACTACACTGTTTTCCTACAATCATTTACACGACTATGAGCAAGATATTTGTAATCTTTGGGATAATTACATATAAGTTTTTTCACAAATGAACCCATCGAATACTACCTTTCCATTCGATGATTCTGTTTAAACATGTACCTAATTCTGGGGGATGCTGATACTCAGCAGGTGCTGTTTTCTGGAGCACAGAGTAACAGAGATGCTGTCAATAGACTTCTCGAAGACCCACAGTTCTCAGCAGTTTTATACTACAACACAGAACTAATTTTGCAGTGCTAGCTAGTTTAACCACAGCATTTAACACGCATTAGCCTTACAATGCTGTAGCTTACATTCAGCTCCTCTGAAAATGCAAGTCCTTCCCTGAAGTGGCCGAAAGCAGTGAGGAGGGAGCCAGCTGTGGAATCTGTATGAACAGATTGGTCTCTAACATGCAAACAGCCACAGCCTCCCCCTCCTGACTACTGCTGCAAGTTTTACTGTGAGGTGACTCACTAGCTGTTATTCTGCTTCCCTGAAGTACAAAAACAGAGACTCAAGAAAAAAAACAAAACACCACCTGACCAGAAGAACTAGTTTCCTAAAGACCAGGAGGCATGTTCTGGAAAGCAGAAAATGCACATGTAAACTCCTGATGCCTCTACTAGCTCTCCTTTTGACTTCCTGAATAGAAGATGCTCTTTAGACTTGTCAGGGAAACCAAGCAAGCTTTGTGGAACATGCGCAATGACCTATTTGGGTAAGTATATGGGTTTTTTTACTAAAAAGATTAAAAAATTTTAATACTGAGACACTCAAACAGCTTAATTAATGCTTTCCTGTTAAAATTCTAAAGAATTAAGATATTTAAATCAGAGTAACTTAAAAAAGCAGATGCTTTAAAACATCAAGTTAATTATTTGTTCTCACGAGCAGAAGCATTATTTCGGTAGGAAAAACGAAGCATTAAGATTACACTGGGTTCAAAGAATCTCTCTAAAAATCCATTCAGAGTACTGGATTCCCTGATCCTTTCAGCTGAGGTGATGGCCATTAAAAGGCAGTTTCGATCAGGTAACGGAAGAAAGATCACATAACTAAAGCTTCCAGTTGAGAAATCCCATTAACTACAGAACTACTAAAGCGTGTGGAAAGATGATGTATCGCATTACAAGGTTTTCGTAAGAGAAATACAGGAGAGCATCACATCCCTGCTGTATAAGAGAACAATTAGAGGTTACTAATGCCAAAGTGCATGCAAAGCAAAAATCATTCACAGTACTAAGTAACCCAGAACATCACATTTCTTATCTCTATCTTACGAGAGATGTTATCTGGCTTACATTGCCTGGTTAAAGAATTTCTACTGTATAGCAAGTTCTCACCAGCGAATTCGGAAGATTGGAGAGACTTAGAGCCATCAGTGTGATTTAGTATTTGATGCACCAGGCCCAAAGATGTTTCACTTTCTGAAAAGAAGTTCAAGATTGATTTTACTTAAACATGGCATTATTAGACGCTACGAGAACATGAATCATTATGCCCTTGATTATTACTACAACAGCCTTATATTTCAGCCCAACAGAACTTCAGTGTGAAATTCCTAACATCAGAACTCTAGACTTGGAAATCATAAACTAGATATGAGATCTATATATGCACTCCCTACTTGGCAGTAGAAGGAAAAGAAAAACTAACGAGTATTTTTACTAGTAATTGAACAAAAGCAAGAAACATTTGCTATGTATTTATATTTGCCTGTCCATCATTCTTAATATGAGAAATGTCACAGGCCAGCTGGGGTACAGAGTTTACTCCACAGTTATAAATGCGACCATTCTTGCACAGCACGCAGTGTAACAATTTACACAAGCCCAAATATCCAGCACATTGGAGCAACTGGCTTGAAGCCAAATGAGAAAACCTCCTACAACTACTAAGTCTCAGTCTCCAGAAGTGCTCAGATGTTTTA
>NW_010198492.1:235-38073 GCF_000695765.1 Mesitornis unicolor | reverse complement strand
CTCTTTCCCAATCCCCAGTCACATTTCCCAAACTAAAGAGGCTTTTCCTTTTAAGACTTCCTTCTTCAACTAAGCCTAGGGTGAGCTCTAAACATCTGTTACTCCCAACACCACTGCTCCTTTAACTAGGATCTCAACAACGTAGCCATAGGTGGGCCAAGACTGTTGAGTCCCAGTGATAACTGAAAACAGCCATTACAAACATCTGTATTTTTCATGGTCAAGTTTATCCCACAATGTGCAAATAAGCATTTGGGAAAGGGAAAACAATAAAACAAGCAGCAGTATTTATACTATTACAGATATAAGGGTTAAATAAAACCAGAATGCAACCAGTGATGGCATGAGAGCAATGAAAAGGTAGGACAAGTCCTTCTACTCTGGTGTGAGGAACTGCCACAAGCATTGGGATGCCTGAAGATGGGTGTCAGGTATTCTTAATGAGAACACGAAAAAAATAGTATATATCCATCAACCAAGACTGATTTAGAGATGGAAATGCTAAACACACATTTGGGAAATATAAGCACAGTTCATTATTCTGCTAGAGCCCTAAGTGTGCAAACTTGCTTTTAAAAAAGACAGATTATGAGATGCAAAAAAAGCATCCAGATTTACTGAGAAAAACCTGACTTCTATGGAATTCCCAAAGGAAAAGTTACTGAATAGCAAAGCACAACTTACAGCACATAATCTAATTCTCTAGTTCCCAAAAAAATGCAAAGTAGGCTACTCTCTATTCTTTAACTATATTCTGGATGCCTGCAGTTCTCCACATACAGCAAGGTCAACAATCCCAAACACCGTAACTTTTAAAGAATTTTCAGTAAGGCTTCTGCTAAAATACTGGAACTTCTTAAAGAGAATTAGAATACTAGAGCAGACTAGAATAACTAGAGTAGACTCTAGGTAACTGCTAGCCTCTTTAGTGTTGACAGCTTGCAGACCTTCTTTTCAAAGCGATCCAGCTTCTGGATGGAGAAGGCAGAAAGAGCAGTAGTACACAAGGAGGCTGCCCAGCCTTCCTATGGAGCCTGGGAACAAGTGCTCAAATCTCTCATGAGCGACTGGTATCTCTGGCCTGCCTCCTAAACACAAGGCTGCAACAGAATTCTGCATGCTGTGCAGTTTTAAATGTCTCAAACTTTTGATTGCTAGATGCAAGCATCCAAAAATACGAATGTAACTTATTTAGCAGCAAGCAGTATCTCTCTATAACGGGATGCAGTTTGAAGAATACCATTTGCCTGGCAGAACTAGATCAATTAATTAATCTAACAAGGAAGACTAAATTCCCGGGACACAAATACTTCAGATGAATATTCATGCCTACTGTACGCTCCAGACTTAAGACACAAGCTCCATCTCTGAAGATGATGATTCAGAAACTTGATGAGATTGCTAGCAATACAGACTCCTTTTCTGAAGTAATTTTGTTGCATTTTGTTCAGAGTGAATAGCTTCCCCACTGAACAAGTTACTACAAGAATCATGCTTTTACATTCTTGCCTGCTTTTCAGAGGTGTTCTCTATAACATATGCCCAAAGGTCCTTGAATCAGCTCTTTTTGCAAGAGAGCAAAGAATGCTTTTCTGTAATTCTTCAGTACGATGAAAAGGAACCACTGTCTTCAAAAAAGTGATGATCCTTTTTTTGGCCACTTGATTCGCCTGTCAAATTCCATCCTTCAGCATATGACAAGTCCAGTACAAGCCCCATTTTCAAGTATTCTCTGATTAACAGATGACCTGCAATACTGTCTCAACTTCATGCCTGTGCTGGGCATGGATAAGACTTGAAAAGCAAGGTTTTCCACAGCAATTTTTCCATGTCAGCAGCATGTTGTCTGGATCATTCAGGGTGGAAAAAACGCAAACACTTCTCTAAACTTCTTCAATATGGAAACAGATAAAACTTATGTCGTGGTGCACGATAACACACAGCAACATGACCACCTTTGCTGGCCACTACCAAATCTCAGCATGAGGTTCATCCTAAAAGGCAAACAATGCGGTTTGACCAAACTCACCACAGCAGCAAAAGGATAAAAGAATTTTTGAAGAGAGATGCATTAGTGTTTTCTGGTAAAAAGACCTAGTGCCACTTCAAAAACCTAAAATGCAAAGAGAAACCTAAAAAATCCACGCTCACACCAAACTCCCGACTTTATAGACAGCTAAGAGAAAGGGACAGGGACACTCCACAGGACTGGAAATCTGCAGTAGTGACTACTAGAAAAACTCAGTACAGACGTTAGGTACCTGATATTCTTTACAGTATTTGCTACAGAAAGGAAGATGATTCAACTCAGCAGCTGCAGCCCCAACTGACATGCACCTTTCAAGTCAAAGTCACACATGAGACACACAAATACATCTGTAATCTGTGCACACAACGTTATCTTACAGAACCCTTTAAGAAGCTGAAAACAGAACACTAGAAAACAGAATGGCACCAAGATGAACTAAGCTGTGTGCTCCTTTCAAACACCTACACCTGAATAGATGATCACCACTACATCACATATACACAAACTCATATATAGCTCCAATGCTACGTGAATCCAGATTAAGATTACACATCATTATACAAGTACAATCTACCTGGTTATATTAACAAATAAGTGACTATCCAAAGACTCTGGTAACTAATTAGAAGTTAATCCAGACATAGTTATGCTTTTTTAACTGAATATTCCTGTATCAAACCCACAAATAAAAATGTCACGGAGTTTACATTAATACTGGAATTTGGAAAAGCTCAGAATACTCACTTAAATGTTTTACACAGATGATAAACCATCTGCATAGAATTACAAGCACAAATGCATATAATATGCTAGGTACTTATTCAGATGTGCTATTTTCCCCACAGGCTTCAAAATACAACCACACAATTAAAACCTTGTACAGGACTCATCACCATAAATAACATTTGCACCTAATTCCTAAATTATATAAATATCTTCATCACCTATTTAAGGAAAAAAGATTCTATGGGAGGGTGTGTATGTTTGTTTATATACACACAAAGACATATGCTTTAAACTCAACCAGCCTATTTTTCAAATCTACATCATTTTCAGATGTCATGTATTGCCCATTAGCACTCTAGTACATTTATAAATCTATTCCTCACACATAAGTTCTGTTTTCACACTAGTAACCCAAACACCATTTCATCACAGTTCAAAGTGGCCACTAGAAAGAGGATGCTCTCATTCAGTTCTGAAATTGGTTTATTGATTCAAAACACTAGAGGGGCAAAATTTAAACACCAAAAGCCATACCATACTTAGGTTACAAACCAGAAGAACCAACAGTTTTATCCCTAACACATTCCCAGTGACAAGAGTCATAAGAGAAAAGAATAGGCAATGGGGGCAAGGACCTACTCTGGGACAGCCCACAGTCCAGGGAGTTTATTAGGTATATGTAACTCTCCTCACCGTACTCCTATGTTACCTGGGTTTTCTAATTTATTTCCAAAGCCATATTCCAGAATCACAGGGAAAACATGATTCTACAGACTCCTTACAAAATGGCTGCAAACTTTTAAAGTTATTTCTTTGTAAAAAACTACATCACATTACTTTCTATAAAAAGATGACATTTAATGTACTGACTAATCAAAATTCAAGAACTATTTAAGTTACATTCTAATTATGTAAATGCCAGTCTTCTAATGTGACGAACCCAATATAAAGAGCAATGCTATCCAACTGTATTCCAATTAAAAACAATTAACACCACATCAAGTCATCTTAGTCAGGTACTCAATTCTGTAATTCAGGTTCTGTAAAATGTAATCTGCCACTTGTTGACAAGATGTAGAGGTGATTAGTCCGAGAGTTTTGCCAAGCATGAGCAGATGCATCAGTGGGGGTGGGCTGGGTACTTTTTGGATGGAAAATGGCATTTAGTTTAGATGTAAGTTCAAATACGAATTCATAACATGCTGGGATTTTAAACACAAACATTTTAACTAAACATTTCCACCACCACCACCACCACCACCACCACCACCACACCTTGTACTAGAAAAAATCTGGAACATAATATTTGTATCAATCTTTCAATCAACGTATTTTTAATTTTAAAAATCCAGATCTTAAGTCAACTTAAACCCTACACAATACTGGTTTCTAAACCTTCATATTTCTAAAATAATAATTACATACCAAAGTAGCATTTGCATAAATTTGAGATGCAGTCCGCTACTGCTACCCATGACTACAAATAAACATTCAGTGCAGCAAATAAAGAGAAAAAAGTGAAGATGAGCTGTTACTATCAAAAGAGAGCACAGTGCCACGAATGGATGACTTAATGATCTTCTGAGCCACGTTTACAATTTCTAGAAGCAAGGTTGTCAAAATAAACATACCAAAGTGTGTTGAACCACTGCTACTTTTACTTTGTATAGAGGTACTGCATGTCTGGGTCCCAGGTTGTGCTGTGCCTGTTCGGTTTATACCCCTGTGTAATTTCCTACAGGAGAGTTCATCATTGTCACTGTCATGTAGGGAAGGTGTCCGAGGCCTAAAATGTCGCCATCTACATGATTTGATATTGACTAGTATCTGACTGAGGTCTTTCGAGAAAGATCTGTCCGAGGTATTTGTTTCTGAGGTATTGGCAAATTGACTGATTGAAGAGTGTTGTGATGAGGAAAACATTTCCAAATCCAGCTGATGAAATGTATTATCATAGTCCGAATGTGCTCTGTCTAGTAGCACCCTAAAAACAGAAAAACAATGCAGAATTATACAGTGGCAAGAAAATACCAAGAAAGGCATAAGTTTGCCATGTGTGCCTGGGGACACAAAATTAAAATTATTACCAATGTAACATTTTCTTAAAGGCATCATAAAATACTTAAGAAATAGCACCTATATACTGAACAGTTTGTTTATGATAAAGAAGCTTAGAAGCAAAACGCCTGAAGTCCTTAATTACTATATGCCATTTTTAAATACTACTATTTAAAGACAACTACATAAATCATTTAAATACAAACCACTGATAACAACTGAAAACATACACGCCCTAGAAACATTTAAGAAAACAGTATTAAAGCAGCTTCCACCACCACAAGATAAAAATGGAGGAATTAACCAGCTACGAAAACTTGTATCAAATGGAAGTACTTAAAAAGTCAAACTCTCGTCTCCCATTTTTAAGGGTGTTTTTTTGTTTGGTTGTTTCTTTTGTATTTGTTTAAACCTTGCTCTTTGTGTCTTACTGATTTACTTTTTTACATTGTATTTATAAAACCAGCAACACTTCTGTAGCACTTACCTTCCACCACGGCCGACCCGTCTTCGTGCAAACCCAATACACCTCTGGGGTACAGTGAGGGTGGTTAAGCAGTATCTGTAACGCACGTCTCCTAATCTTCCCTCTTTAGGGCTACTCCATGGCCAGTTGCCAGGTTGGTCTAAATGAGGCTTAAAATAATTTTAAACAATTAAACACAAGATATTTTCCCACAACAATGCTCTGTCTTATGATACATAAGGAAATTCTACTTACAGCATAGTACTGACAACCTGCTTTCCTACGGAAGGCGAAAGGACCATCAGGATCATTTTCTTCCTCAGCCTCCGAAGAACCAGACAAAATCTTTAAAAAGGGAATGAGGGATACATATGATAAGAGATTTTAGTAAATTCATGCATTTTACTTGTATTCCTTCTCCAAGCGTGGCACAGAACTTTAGAGGTACTACCTGGGAGAGAGGTTCTTCATCTGAGCTAGGAAAATCATACTGATTCAAATCTTTAGCATTAAAGACTGGCAGTGCAGCCGGACTTTGTTGAGGAGTTGCAGCAGCAGATGAAGGTAAGACTTTCGGCTTCTTCTCATACTTTCTTTTGGGTCTAATAGCATCAGGTTTATCTTGCTGCAAGAAAAACAAAACAAAGTAAGTGTAAAATTACATACACAAGCAAATTGTATTAAACCAGGAGTTTTAGAAAACTGTGTAAGCAAGCTGAAAAGTGAACTTCTCTCTCCACTGTCTTGATAGCAAAACATGCAGTAATTTCACTAATATCTGTATTTCTTTTCCAGTAACTCAAGTGTTTGAGAAAACAGTAGTTGATTCCACATTTTCTGTTTTAATCTGTGCTCGATAAAACACTAGCAGTTAAGGTAACACTACTACTTTGGAGAAGTAGACCAAAATATATACAGTGATCTCCACAAGGGACCTTTTTAATTTCCTACCATTTTAAATTAAAATAGGCATTTACATAGTGTTACAAAAATTAAGTACCAAACAATGCTTAAAGGCAAAAATAGAAGCGAAGACTTCTCAAATATACCTAGAACCTCAAAAAATCCTCTAAAAATTAAATACATTTCCCCATACTACATAAAGCCAAGTTTCCCAAGTGCATTTCAAAGGTTTCCAAGAAACAGATTTCTTTCAAGCTGCGAGACCCTGCATTGACTCAACATCACTAACAGGTAAGTACATGTGAGTCATCTCAATTACAATGCTCTACTATCAATTGAAGTATTCACTGATTCAAGCCACCTTGTCAGATTCAGAACAGTCTTTGGATATTCTTCAGTTACAAGAAGTCTTTGTTTAAAATTCACACTATACCTCAGCATTTCTCCTGTGTTACCTGACCTATTTAATATGCTCAGTTGTTGGCACTGTAGCTATGCATTGTATGACAAAATTAAAGCCTGCAGGAAAATAAGTGCTGGTCAGCTTTCTAAATTAAACAAGATTATTTGATACTTCACTTAAACAAAAAAACCGGACAAAGATATACAACTTGCTGGGGATATCAGTGGATCATATTTAAAACAAAACCAAAACCAAACAAACCAATCAACATGGAAACCAAAAAACCAACCCTCCAGATTAAAATAACTACATAATTTAGACCAAGATACGGATTTTACCTCATTAATCCTGTCTTTGTCCAAACTAAATAAAATTTATTCAGGATATCCTAACTTTATGAACAGTATTAGAGAAAAAAAATGTTTGTATCCCCAAGACTAAGACAGCATGTGTCCTTTTTCCTGTAGTTCACTTATACTTCCTTTATGTAGTCTCGAGGAATGCCACTAGTCTGTACGTCATCCTCGTAACTCTAACAGAGCAAAGCATTTTATTCCAATTGCAGTTTTGCTAGTCTATTTCCAGTTTCAAAAAGCTTGCCCCCTCCTCCCATTCTAAAATGCTGTATCTTGCATAGATAACAGCATGAACCACTACATCAGTTACTGACATTACTCACTTTGACTTTAAATTCTTTCAGTTCCATAGCTTCTTGGTGTTTAAAAGCACTGCTGTTAGTCACAGGAATGATGGGAATAGCATAGGTAGGTTTAATTGGCTGCCGCTGTGCCATGACCTCAGACACGATCTCTCCACTATAGTCACCCAAATTATACCTGAAATCAGATTTATGTATTTTTTTTCACTTGTTGGAACATTTATGATGTACTTCTGGTAAAAAAAAATTGCACAACACAGACACACAAGTACTTGCAAGCTGGGGTAAAGAGACATCCTCAGATGACAGCAAGAAATACAGAAAATATTATTCCAGAAAAGGGGACTAATAACATGGAAACTTCATTGCTATGACTAATATTGACAAATAAATAAAAAGGATAACCAACCACCCTGTAAAGCCTATAAAACACCTCAATAAGTAATACTATAAAGGAAAATAGCAGGAACGAGAACAGAAGAACAGGGGAGGGTTTCCCTCCCTCCTCACTTGGGGACAGGTAACATTTAAAAACATGCATCTATCACACAACAGGCTTTAAACAGAGGCAGTGTCCTAGTCATAAATCCTCCCTCTTTCGTGTTATGGAATATTTTCACAACAAGCAGATCAATGAAACTTATTACATTTCAAGTCCTGTGGAAAGTGCTGACTTGAAGTTCAGTCTTCCATTCTGCGGGGGGCATTAGAGTCTTTTCTCTATTCAACAGCTTCTTTTCTTGAAGAAACTACTAGAAAATCTTTGCTATTTCCCCCCTCTTTATTATTAGTGAAAATGATCAGTGCTTTAAAAAGTGCCTCAGCAGAAACATTCAACTTGTCTCTCTAAGAAGCCAAACTACAGTTGGTTTGAGAGCTTTAAAATAATGACTCAAAATAATTGTTTTCTAACGTGGATGCTTAAGCTACAAAGTCTATTCACATTCTACATATCAACCTAAAGAACAACTCCACGTTACAAATGTGATTCTCAGTTGATTGGGAAAGTGACAGCTGACAGAACAGGGCATTTTGTCTTCAGCACAGCTGACAAACAGGATGTCAAAAGCAGTACTGGTTGGAAATGACTCGTACAACATTTTCTACTGTATGAAACGCTTATTTGTTTCCCTTAAGACCGTATTCGGTCAAGCTTTGCTAAAAAAGAACAGTGATAATAAAGAAAAAGAAAAAAGGTAATGATTGGAAATGGCCTTAAAATTAGCTGGTAGTTCCTTAATCTACACATTCAAGTTTAATACAAATTTCCAAATTAATTTACCTGAAACTGATCTCTCCTCCTGGATAATATATATGATCTATACATACATTTGAGTACATGTATCAATGTAATAAACTAATGTAAATTACTGTGACAGGCCACTTGCCCATAGTAAACAACTTCCTAATGTTTTATTTTGCTCTCCATAGCCGTATGTGAAAATATACCGTCCTGTAAATGTGAAATATTTTTAAAATAAGTATTTAAACTGTTTTAAATGTTTGTGGGAATCGAAATACAAGGTAGTTTCCAAAGGTTTCTGCAGCAAATTTTCAATGAACATTACCTCTTTTCCATAATTTCCAGTGTTAAGTGCAGCAACTCTCTCTTGCTTTTTTCCCTCCTCTTTATCATCTCCAGGATGGTTACTGCACGACTCAGATCTCGGCGCAGCTTAAGCATCTTCTCATAAGATGCTTCATCATTTTTTCGATTCTGTGGATACATATACACTATGTTTCCTCACATAATATAAATTAAATAATCTGAATTAAGTTCTAAATGTTTGTGGAAATATATATACACACACACGAAAACACAAGCTAAAACAGAGGAGCATGGGCATGTTATCAATGAGCTATAGCTTACCAACACCACAAGTAGGTTCAACTGTAGATTTAGTGAAAAAATGAATACAAATTTTCACTCAATAGCTGACCTAAAGTAGTTTCTTCCATGTTCTCACCCTTGCAAATTAAAACAAAAGAACACCCCAACTTACGTAGCAGAACTGTTTCTTTATATATGATACTTTCTGAGAGGAGAGAATGAAGAGAAAGCAAGCAGAGGGAGGTACTGATTGATCCACTTACTTTTCGTGTCTGCATCTTTTCTGTTCGTCTTCTAAAAGCAACATAAGGATCATTTGTGCTGGAACCATCTCGCTTCTCTTGTTTCACTGCTGGGATAAGAGAGGGACCTCGACAGTTTTTCCTCTTTTTAATCCAATACTCATACACTTCTCTGATCAATTCATCATCTTCCTTCAGCAACAGCTTGGCCTCTTGCAGGCTGACTGGCTAAATGTAAAACCCAGCATGTCACTTTCATATACCAATGCATTGAGTGCGTACTTCAAATTCTTTATTCAAAGTACCGTTGTACCTGCTGACCGCTGCCCTTCTCTAGTCTGTCTATCATCTCCTCAAATTGCAAAGGAGAGATGTCCATTCTTTTCTTCAACTTATTCACAAAGATCTCATCTTCTGAATCCAAGTCATAATCCGGCTGCTCAGCATCCAAACTAAAAGCTAAAGGATACAGTGAAAGCTAATGTTAGTTTTCCTATAAAAACGTTTTGTTCTAATAGCAGCGTCTGCAGTACAGACAAGATTCTTCTGAAGAAAAAAAGAAAATGATTTGTTTGAATGTTCAAGTAATACTACTTAGAAGTTATATATAATTTTTTCTTGAAAAAAATTACACCATCAAAAAAATCAGGAATAAAACTTGGTATCTATTCGACCATACTTTCGTTAATCAATGAAAGCTTACCAGTGGTCATGGCAGCAAGTGGCTTTCAACCTCACTGTCTTCAGTAAGAAAGTTTTAGATTGGTCAAAATTGTCAATGCTGTCTAGCGTTCTGCAGTTTTATGTATTGTATTATCAATAGTTCAGACTTTGGCCCAAACGCACTTTAAAGGTCCTTCTACAAAAGTATGTAGAGACTGTATTACAATGTCTTTACACACATTCTCATCAACGATTTCTGTGATGTAGGTGAGTAAGACTAAACTGGCTCAGCATGGTCTACCCCATGTAGCAAGGCATCTTCAAATACAAGTAGTGTTTTCCAGAACACAAACAACTGTTCTGTTTTCCACAATATCCTATGAAAATGCAGCATTCTGGATTCAAAATAAGATCTCCCTAGTTCTCATGTCTCATTTAAGTTGTTTTAGCTCAGAAGAGATATAGATTTCTTTCAAAGTGCACCTCTGAAAACACATTGTGAAAAGCATCACTTGAAATAGGCAGAATACAGTGCAGCTGAAAAATAAACATTTCAGCTGTTACACCATTAGATAAGGAAAAAGAAGAATGAAAAAGTGTAACCTTAATATCAGCATGGAAGACTGCTAGTATTAGTCTCTTCATTTACTCAGAAGCAGAGCAGCATGCTCTTATCTACCTGATCTCCTGGAAGGTGTTCCTGCTCACTGCAGGGTGGAGTTGGACTACATGACCTTTAAAAAAGTCCCTTCCAACCCAAACTATTCTATGATTCTAATGCTTTAAGTCATCTAGACTTGGACTGATATAGAAGTCTGACACTTAACCAAAGGTAACTAGGCAGGACATCTGTTTACATAGCACAGACACTACTTTTTAAATTCTACTAGTTACACCATGCAACAGAATTCTGCAATGGATTATATTTTTCATAATGTTTTCAAAAGTTATAGGAAGTAACATGGTGCTCACATCAAGTGTCACATCCATACAGAAAAGCTGCTAAATTCCAACAACAACAAAATCCCAACACACTGGAAGTCATCAGCGGTATCAAAAATCACCTACTTTTAGGTGTGGGATACTTCCATCCAGGCACAGGCAAAGACTACTACTACTGCCTGCCATTTCTGCTTGGCTTCCCAATTCACTCTACTGTGATTTTTTTCCTGGTTAAGCTTCAAGGAACAAGTACTCTATTTCTTAACTATATATTATATATTCTCCTATTCAAGTATATTTGTGTCTGTCTCTGCTGATGAACCTAAATTCCCCTACAAGTTGTAACTACTGTGTGTTGTACAGGCCAGAAACGGGCCTTTGACATTGCTAAATTTAAAGTATTAGCATACAGACATAGACTCAAGAAGGACATCTATCTACTTCTTGATCAAGAACTAAATATGCATCTTCTGTAAGAAGTATTTCTTTACATGTTGAAAAAATTTAACTCTCAAAAGTCAGTCTTGATGCAAGCTCAACAGGCATTAAGAGTAACCTCTTGAACTACTAGCAACAAAGTTTTCTGTGTAGACTTCAACGAATGAGTTACTTTACTTACGCTGTATGTGAATCAGCTGCTTTGGCATTTTAAATTCTCCAGGATATATAGATTCATAGTATGCGATATTACTTTCTGCTTCTGGAACCGGTATAACCATGTTATCCCTCTTCTCTCCATATACTTGTTGTGCTGAGATAGCCCGTTGGAGATGATGTTCCTATAAAAAAATAAAGTCAAGATGAAAATCTACGAAAATATTTCCAGAGCTCAGACTTTTTAAAGTTGAAGGAAGTCTAATTCTTTATTCTCATTCCAAATCCCTGAGACGAGACCTAAGAAATATGTATCTCGCATCTGACACAAAATACACTCCATGAACCAGAAGGTTTTTCCAGTAGGTGGAGCTCTCCCTCTTACACAAACACAACACTTCAGTTACTAAACTTAGTAAGTCAAGTTGCATGTACTTGGCACACCAAGCTATGTAAATCCATCTTTCCATATTTCTGCAGGGACACTTACGGTTGATTAGACATAAAGATGATAACAAGGAGCTGCAGACAGATATTCACTCTAGTATTATTCTGCATTTGCTATGGCCATTTATTGCCAGTGATGTCAGAAAATCAGAAAGGAGGCCTGCCATCATCTCCTATTAAGAAGGAAAGCAACGATTTTTACCCAGAGAATTATTCCCAAAGACATTCTTGTTACTGAAAAGCTTTCCATTATCCTCCTCCTCCCCTTCCTAATCTGTCAAATTAATAGTAAACTACAAACCATGAGAGTTTACAGAAACCTGTAACTGTTTTTCAAGCTTAAAAGTAAATTACATTTATATCTGCTACTATAACCCAAGTAACAGATCAGGAACATTATGACTTCTAGTAATCTTCTAATGCTACTACTGAAATGCATTTTGTTCTTCCTGTGGTGCTGTCCAGACAGTCAGTAGTATCAGCAGAGTTCATACACAGTTACCAACAAAAACCCACACAGCAAGATGTATGCATGTATGGAAATGTCTTACCGACAACGTAGCACGGTATTTTTCCCCTAGTAGCAAAGGTGGTTTCTTAAGTTTCTATACTGTTCCTTCCTAGGTGCTCAGTAAACCAGTGCTGCATCAGTTGTGCCAACACAGCTGTGACCGAGATGCTATAAACCTGATTACTGAAACAGTTAAAACCGAAACTGCAGCAAAAGGGTGGCAGGGATAACTGAATTTTTACTTGAGTATTAAAACCATCAGTGTTCATCTGCATGACCTTACTACATCTTTGCATAACTTCAGTTTACCCCCTCTTCAGTACAATAAAGGCAATTAACACCTTCTATACATTTAAAAAAAAAAAATCAAGAAAATTATAAAATAGGCTTTATCACAAACTGCAGATTCAGTGCAGCCTCAATCTAAAATCTGTTCCAAAGTATAATACTGCTGCGAGGATTCACAGGATTTTAGCCTATCTTCAAATAAGCTGCACAGATTTTTTCACATCTATCTCATTAAGAAGTTTCTTCATGAAAAGAGACTAATCACAAGAATACGAAATATCATACACTTGCAACTAAAACCTACTGGACTGATTTTGATCCTCTAGCATTTGTTAAGCGCAGACATGTTCGTCACCTAGGAGGTGTGGCAGATAAAATTCTTTCTTGGGTATGGTAAAAAATAATTTATTTCCTATTTTTTAGTGAAGCACTGCTGCTAGACACCTCAAATTTGTCTAAACAGTAATAGTACTTCACAATTTTGTCCCAACAGCTACAAGTGCTGCAGAACAGGGAATTTTAATTTCCATACAGTATAGTAGGTTTCTATGTAAAAAATACAGTAATAACCAAATTGGTTGGGTTTTTTTATAACAGCAAAGGTTTACCATTTTTAATTATATGAAAGATTCCGGGTGCATTTATCCCAAGTTGTGCTTGTAAACACAAAAAAATGTTTTGTTTCAGGGAAGAAAAATAAGCTAGAAACTAAATTAAGATTTATATTTCTTTGATTGAACTCTGATATAGAAATAAGAACTGCTAGTTAGTACCAGCAGTCTACAGTAATTTCCTAACAGGCTTCAATAACAAGTATTTAAAGAAATCTTAACAGTATTTTTGAAACAGAAGCACAAATCATAGTTCTACCCGACTTTCATCCCAATTACAAAAATACTCTGTACACGAGCAGAGAGTGTTAGCAGTTCCATTTATTATGAAAGCAACAGGGTAAAAGCTCCTCCACTGAAACAGGTAATTTAATCTGCTGTTCGTATCTGTTTCAACTCATCACAAGAGAGACTCCACTAAATAAAAGAAAATAAGCAGGCATGGCAACCTACCCTTTACACCCCCATGCACCAAGTTCACGCTTATTTGGACAGAAATCAGCAAGAGCTACTTTGCCTCCAACTTCAACATCTCAGCTGGTGGCTCAGCACATCTCTCTCCCCAGATAATACACGTACTCAGATGACAGGCAAGTCTGGAAGCACTCATTTTTAACATGAAAGCATGCTAAATATCTACAGTTAACAAACCTTTTACAGCTTAGTTTCTATTCTGCAGTCATTCTCCACTGTGATTGCACAGCTGATTACTCCCACCCAAATGCAACAACCTCTCATTCATCTGAAACCACAGCCTTCTATTTAAAAATGCAGTGGCTTCCTCAGTTTGTCAGAATGATTTTGAATTCCAAATCGCAATCAAACATTCTGGCTGCCCTTCATGTTATCTTGCTGTAATACAAAGACGTTGTAGTCCAAGTCACTCCTGAAAACACCAGCAGGCATTTAAGGACAGACTTTGTGAGAAATCTTTTCACTTTGACCATACATCCATTTGCAGGTGCAGTTTTTCAATCAGATATATTTCCACTATGCAGCAGTTTCTATAATACCGTTTCTGTACACTGCATAACAGAGAAGTATCAAAATGTCTTTTTAAAAAAAGTCAAGATACAACTATCCACTAGGTCCCTTGCTCTGCCACAGAACGAGGTTAGACTGGATTAACGGGGGTTCGTTCTTGAAAAACTTGTATTGGCTGTTCACAGAGATTAGTATCTTTCAGGTCATCTTTCACTGGGGCCAAATAATCTGTTATCTATATTCCTCCAGGAACTCTGTCAAGATAGCTTGTTTGCAACCCTCTATCTCCTACCTTTTCAAAAGGCTGTTATGAGGATTTGCTTTAGGGCTTTTTGTAGGTTTTATGTTGTTGGGGTTTTTTTAAGAAGCATGGTTGCAATGCCTTTTCCCCTTCTCCTCTGGAATATCCTCTACCTCTCCAACAGCTGTGACATTATTTCAGATCATTTCTTTAAGTTCTTTAAATTCCCAGCATGAATTTTAGGTGGGTTAGTCAAGGTCAAATCTGTAATTTGTCATGTTAGAAGGAAATTCATCTAACAGTTAGCTACCACCACAAGGTTGAGTCTTGTGCCTCTTGCTGTCATTCTCCAGATTACCACTGCCTTATGCCAGACTGAATTTACAACAGCTTAGGGAACCAAATCCACAGAAAGCCATCTCTCTCCTGTTATTTCCCCTGAAGACAACTGGAAACAATCAGTCTTCTGACAAGTTACCTCCCTGAACTGCAGGACAAGTGGAGGGAGGAAGCAGTGGGGAAAGGGAAGAGAGGAAGATGACCCCCTTGGGTAGCAGCTAGCCATTAAACTGGCTTAGCTGCATCACTAAATTAAAAGGGTTTCTTCTTACTACACATATTTACAGAATAGTCTCTTCTTATTTTGCACATTCATTGCTAGATGATCTCACCTTGTTCCTCCTTTTGAGGTAAACCTTTCATGTAAAGATTAATTGTTCACGTATTATTTGGTCCTATTCATCAGTTTCAGTGCACTCTGATTTCTGTGTTAAGGTATCCTTCTGATTGAAGCTACACTGGAATAGCTGCAGTTGTCTTCCAAAAACTCAGTCTGAACTACCGAAGAACACATCCAGGTTTGGCAGCTTCTTCCCTCTCACTCAAATAGCTTCTTCTGGACCTTTCATACATACCTTGTTTTATAACATTTATATATTGAAAGAAGTTTATTCTCACTGAAACTGCCTTCCACTTTTACATTTAACTATTTTCAACGTACTAGTTCGGCTTGTATGCAGAAAAGCTTTTCTCTTCAGTTGTTTTCTCTGCCTGACATAAGAAGCTATCAGAAATACAACTTTGGGAATCGGTTGTGCTGTGATGCTAATTTGATCCAGTACTATCAGAATGATGGTACTGTTACTCAAACTTCATTCCCTCTACCTTGCACTAATGCTCATCCAAATTTGTGCTTAAAGTTGTTCAGAGTTCAATCAAAACCTAAAAATCTACTTGGTCTTCCCCCACCAAGCTAACTTTCTATCAGGTTAACTTACTACATCAGCTCATCACATGGTCAGATGTGGTGGGTCAACCCTGGCTGGACACCAGATGCCCACCAAAGCTGCCCTATCACTCCCCCTCCTCAGCTGCACAGGGGAGGAAAATACAACAAAAGGCTCATTGGTTGAGATAACGACAGGGAGAGATCATCCTCTAATTACCACCATGGGCAAAACAGATTCAACTTGGGGAAATTAAATTAATTTATTATTAATCAAATCTGAGTAGAATAATCAGAAATAAAACCAAATCTTAAAACACCTTCCCCTCTACTCCTTTCTCCCCAGGCTTAACTTTACTCTGAAATTCTCTACTTCCCTCCAATGGCGCAGGAGGACAGGGAACTGGGATTGTTGTCAGTTCATCATACATTATCTGTCACTCCATTCTGCTCACAGGGAGGATTTCTCACACTCTTCCCTTGCTCCAGCATGGGTTCCTTCCCACAGGATACAGCCCTCCATGAACTTCTCCAACTCAAGTCCTTCCCACAGGCTGCAGTTCTTCATAAGCTGTGTGGGCTTCTTCCACAGGGTACAGTCCTTCAGGAACAGACTGCTCCAGTGTGGGTCCCCCATGCAGTCACAAGTCCTGCCAGCAAATCTGCTCCAGTGTGGACTCCTCTGTCCATGGGTCCTGCCAGGAACCTGATCTAGCATGGGCTTTCCAAAGAATCACAGCCTCCTTCAGGCATCCACCTGCTCCTGCACGGGGTCCTCCATGAACTGCAGGTGGATCTCTGCTCCACTGTTAACCTCCACGGACTGCAGAAAGATAACCACTACTACTATCACTGATTATGTCTGCCCCAGCCAGCAGTGGGCCTATCTCAGAGTTGGCTGGCATTGGCTCTATCAGGCATAGGGGAAGCTTCTAGCAGATTCTCACAGAATCCAACCCTGTAGCCCCCCCATGTTACCAAAACCCCGGCACACTAACTCAATACACCAGACAGTCCCAGAGTCAAAGGGAGGCAGTATGAGCACTCAGCCCACAACACACCGTGTCTGACGAAAAGAGCACCTTTATCACTTTTTATAACACCCAGACAGTAACATGAAACTCCACCTTATTCATCCCACTACATTCCGGTACAGAAAAGTATTTGGACAGTTAAAATTAAAATAATTATCAGATTACCCTGCTAGTTGTTTAAACAAACGAAAGCTCAACAGCCACATTACTCCTTTAGAAGTTTTCCCCTAATTAAGACTCTTCTTGCATCAGTATTGCCATGTATGTTCCAAAACATCAAAGAGTGAAAAGATAATGTAAAGCAAGTTGGCAGCAACAAAGGCACCAGGAAAAGCAGAAGCACAGCTGAGCAGCTCTCACTGCAGTCTGAAGGAATTGGAACTTTTGTTCAGTTCTACTTTGGGGGCAACAGGACCGCTCTCAAATGAGAACTCAAGGACACGGGTGTAATTCTTCAAAACAAGTTTAGTACTTGCTGAATTGCAACAATTAGAACACAGAAGAAAGGATACTCTTGACTGTAGTTCAACCAGACTACAAGTAGGCACTCTTGCCTGCAAGCAGAAACAAGAAGTGTAACAACTGAAAGCAAGCAATATTCGCCTTTGTTCACATCTTGGTAATACTTGGAATCCAACAGTTATACTGGCAAAAACGTACCAAGTTAGTTACAGTTTCTCAAAGAAAACTGGCACTGACAACACAAAGATCTCTTTAATGAAATATTTACTCTGCAGCACACTTTGGAACCTATATTCAAAGTAAGATACCCACAACACAAGGCATTAAAAGACTAAGTGACATAACCTTTAACAGCTGAACAAACCAAAAGGGACAGAATGCATATTATCGTTTTAGAAAGTCAGCTGAAAAAGATGTACTCATTGTTACTGCAGTAACATCTTCTTAAACATGAAAGAAACAAACCACTGCTTTATAATTTGACTGCGTATTTCTTCAAGTAACTTATCCAAATTATTCCAGAGTTCTTAAAAGAAATAATAATGTACAGTGCATTTGCTTATGGAAATGACCAAAACGGCCAACTCTGAAGACCAGTGCACAGAAGAGAGAGACAAAAAAGTCTCCAAATTCCCAAAGCCTACCTCCTAAGGAAGGGAGTGCTCTCTTTGTTGGGGAAAGCAAAATATGAGGTGGTGGAGGAAGCCACACACAGTAAGTGGAAGGAGTTTTTTAAAATGCCGATACTCATATAAAGGATATGGGAATAAGCTCAAGTCTGTGCACAGAGACACACAAGACTGCCTCCAAAATACACCTATGGGGGAAGGACACTATGATTGATTCTGTCGTTACTGGGAACCACATCAAACCACTGCCTATCTACTGGTCTCCACAGACCTGCTAATTTACAGCAGTATGACTGGGGAGAATCCTCTCACATCCATCCTTTGCCTGAAAGAAATGCTTTCCAAAGTTGTCATCTTACAGCTCATACTATAATGTTTAAGGTACCAGAACTGAAAAGGATATCAGTTTCAATAGGCAATTGTCAAGAAGTATTAGGTTTACAACCGCTACATTAAAACAGATCACTGTTGAGACAGAATCAAGGACATACAAGTACACACAAACCTGTCTTTTTTATACACATTTTACCTTCCAGCAACTTGTGATCCAAAACTCTTAGAAAAAACCTAAACACATAAGAATCCAACAAAATTGCAGCTCATCTTAAACACAAACACAGTACTCTATAATCAAGATTGAAAAAAAAGAAAACATTAGGAACTGGGGAAAAAAAAAAAATGAAATCAGAATTTGTTAATTATGTCACCCAGTGGTGATGAACTGGTGCAAGAGCAACCTGATTCCAGACTATAAGGTAAATATTTTTGGCTACTAAATCCACAGGGACAATACTGTCTATACATCTAGGTTCTCACATCGGCCAACATTTACTGGTGGAAGGATAGTGGAGGACAACACAACAAAGTGGCAAGGAGATCCAGCTGCACACCAAGACCATTCAGACCAACTCATTCCACAACATATGGCAGGGACTACAGAAGCATTTCTATGACTGCATGCAAATCACTCCCCAACCTCCCCCTCTCCTCAGCTCAGTCAGCCATGGAATACACATCCTCTCTCAGCCACAGGAGGACCTCAGTAACCAGCACAAAGAGAGAAGGTGCCCTCTTGGAAGAGTGATGGTCAGTCTACTCTAAAGGAAATTTGTCCAATTCAATCAAATAAATCTGTCCACAAAGGAGGCAGAAGGGAATAAAACAACCAAACTGCCTCATTCTCTTCTCCTTCTCCTCCTGTTATCAGATCTTTGTTGTCCTGCAAGTTGCTAATCAGACAACTTATATCCCAGATTAGGAGGATCATGGAGAGTGATCTCAGAACTACATGCAAATTTTTTGTTAAATGCCATCCCTCACTCACATTACCCCTCCCCCTCCCTAGACCCAGTTCAGGCATCAGAAATACATTTCTGTGGGACACTTTGGAGGCACAGTTATCTGCCACTGCAATAGAAAGGGCTAACCCAGGGACAGGCAAGCACCAGTGATGCTACAAGCAAAAGTACAGAACACACGGCCAGAACAAAGCAGCCATCTTGGATCAATATAAATTGTCCAGAGATACTCCACATTTCCTGAACAGGCTTTACAGCTTATTACAGAAATATAACATACACTTTTCCTTTTACTACCTCACATACACGTCAAGTCACACGTTACTACACGCAACACAGCAAAAACATTCTGACAAATTTGTTACAGCATCCGTTTACAAACAACTGCTGGTGAAGAACTCCAACTTTGACTGAAGTCATACTGATGAGGGCAATCTGATCCTGCCTTGCAGATCACAGAAGTCCTCCAACACGTATTCTGGCACAAGACCAGTCCCCAAGTTACACTGATCCTTGACTCTGACAGCAAACCGAACTCCTGAATACCAGATGTGACCTTGGTAATGGCAAGGCAACAGTTCCCTTGGTAAGCACACACGCAGCTTCTACCCACTTGACCTCACGTACACGAGTATTGTATGATGTGTTAGCAGTAGCTTAAAATTCAGTCACAACAAGCACACATGATCAAAACAGGACAGAAGTGGTGGGACAACAAAGCAGCACTATGTCGTTCTGTGCTTTTCCCCTGTGATGGGTCCCAAGGAAGACACACACTCCCCTTCATCCCTTCCCACTAGTCTGGCCCACAAGCAATTGTAAGCTATCTTTCTATTATGACCACTAATATATATGAACACAGCGTAAACACTTTCTCACATCTATTTAAGCTGCTGAAGATCCACTGAAACCACATGGCTGCAGCTCTTCTCTTCTGAAGCTGCCAAGATCTCTCAGTACTCTGAATCATTCTCTATGTAGTGGAGAAAATTGTTTTCTTGTTATTATACCAGAGCCTAAAACTGTCCCCTCATATTCCAAACAGAGAAAAGCCATGGAGACCACTTCTGTTAATCAACTGATGTCAGTCTCATGAGTAGCCAATAAAGGAGGATTCCACTGTAATTACTGTAATAATATTGTAATAATCTCTGCTACAAATGCCAACTTAAAATAGCTGCAGAGGATTAAACAGCAATTGCTCAGTGAAAATGTGATCTACTTTACTTTTAAAAATGTGTTTTTGCCATTAACAGACTATCAGGAAACCTTGCTAATTATTAGGTCTTTTTATCTGGAACACTGGTTAGAAATTAGGTCAGCCACACCATCTTGAGCACTGCAGGCGACTGCTTTCCCCATGTTCAACACAGACACTTTTAAAGAGTATACAGGGAGTCTGCACGTTTCTTAGAAAACTCTTGCTTCCGTATTTATGGACTTGCAGCAACGAATTACTTACAACTTCTGGGTAGTTTTCACCTTGTTCAGTGAATGGTGGTAGGGAAGTGGAGGACATGGCATCTGACCCAGAAGTCAAACATCAGTACTAAAGATAACGACAGTGCTAGAAGAAATAGAGAGTGATCTTCTGTCCTGTTACCAGAAGACTGAAAAGTAATTAGTTTCATATTTTAAATGACTGTGGAAAACAGATGGACACAGATGAAAAAAAAATGCATGGGATTAGCTCAAGACACGCTAGAGACAGGATAACACACACAGCCTAGGAACCCAGAAAATCAGGAAAACTACTATTTAACACATGCATTAATTACACAGTACAGTCTGCAAATGGAATCTAACACTTCAATCTTCTCAGGCACAGCTCCTGTTCAGACTACCTAAAAAGACTGAAGTGACTCAGCTGCTTGCCAAATTGTCGCTGCACTACATGCATTCAGAACCACAGGACTTAGTATCTTGAAATATTTTATTCAGGAATTGTCAACAGCTCAGTACTAGCAGGAGCAGCTATCCTGTCTCCTCAATGCTGGCAACTGCCGTAAAAATTCCCCACCTTTTCCTCTGTAACCACTTTGGCTCTTCTGGAAGTCCTCAGTGTATGCAGCTCTGTAACCCATGGAGGGGAGGGGAGTTAGGCAAGTCTTCTGCTGTGAGCTACATCAGTTCACAGACAGGTAAAGACCATGGCAAGCTCCAGGAAAATAGCAGAGCTGACTCTTTTCAACACCAACACAGTTAAACCAGCTCAGCCCACTGGATGTGACTCTACACCTCAGCCGCATTTCACGAGATTCCAGACTTAACTGCAAATGTGTTGAAGTCCCCTTTCCTTACCACAGCCCACTATTTGAGCTGTATCATTGCAATCTGTGAGACGGCAATGCATCAAAACTATTTCAGTGCTCTACATTAAACAGAACATAGCTTAACTCAATAAATTCCCCCTAAATAAGGGATTCTAAACACATTAAGGTGCTTTTAATATATTACTAAAGTAAATGTCCTGGTTTGAGCTAAAGAGAACTAACTCTCAGTTTAGGGCATGACCTCCATGCTTAAATCAGTCCGCAACATTGAATGAACTAAGATTTGATACAGTGTACAGGAATACAGCATTCAGGACACTGTCTTCAACAGAGTAAGAACAGCCCTCAGAATTCAGCCTTTTGTTATCAGAGGTCTCAGCTATAAAGCAACTCAAGAGAGCCTAAAGAAGAGCCTTTCTTTAGAGCAAAAATTATTTTCTTCTTGCATGGGGAAAATGGAAGTGGAACTTCCAAGATAAGTTCATCAGCTGGCTCATAAAAATTGTATCAAGTTTCCAAGTTAAAAGATAGACACAGCAATATCTTGCTGCTTGTTTAACCATTACTGTGCGTCAGCAACACTGCATAACAACTCAAGTAAGTTTGGATGGCAAAGCTGTACACTTGGATTCCAGTATTTTTATTAGTTACTGCAACTCAATACTACTGTTAACAGTACTAAGCACTGACAAAAAACCAGCAGTGTTATCTGAATAACAAGTAACATGGTAGCCCAAATTTGCAGCACACAAGTTTCTAACCTGTTTCACTCCTCTTCTGAGCAATACTAATAGGCAGATGCACATAAGGCTGTCCCCCAACATAGACAGGATACCTCATTCCAGTTACATACTGTAGCATACCATACACAGCACTGAGTGAAGTTAAAGGTAACTTACAAATGTACATTTAGATAGATAGCAGAACTTATGAAGAAGGCAATCTAGTTTGGTAAAATTTTATTTCTCTCAGTTTTTTATGTCAACTAGGGAAAAAACAAATTATCACTCTTTTCATAGCGTTGTTCCTCATACCACATTTTCAAATGATCCTCATTAAACCCAAACCCACGTCTCCTTCTTTGCAGTTAAGGCATATCTCAACCTGGATCCATTTATCAACTTGGCAGCAGTACAGAATCAAGACAGGTAAGACAAATACCAGGAAAGGGAATAAAGCCCTAACACACAGTCTGAGAAGCACCTCTATCTCCCCAGTATTAGTCTACTGAAGGCTTAAAAACACTCCCTTCCACAGGCCAGACTGCACAAACTGCAGAGATGAACAGCTTCCCAGATCTACATATGCTCAAAGATTCTGAAGAAAAAAAAAGTCTAATTAAGAACAGGATCTGGTTTCTTTTGTTAGAAAGCATTAAAACTCAAACCCAGTATCTAAAGCTATTTTTTCCGCTCATAGTTTGCAATGAGACACTAAAATGTAACATTACCTGGAGCTTGAAGGTCAGACACCTAAACACCCAATTGTGCAACTACCCAAGGACTTTAAATAAACAAATGTCCAAACTGACTGACTGGGCTAACCTAAGCGCTACGCATTAGTAGTAACCAAACTCTTTGAAGAGCGTAGAAACATTTTGGAAACTAACTGCAAAACAACTGAGGATTTTATCAGATTGCCTGACACCACCTCAAAAAGCAGCCCCTGGGCATCCATATGAAGGACAGAAATAACAGCACAAAAACCACAGCCGTACTTCCACAGTTGTTCACTCCCTGAGCCACCAGGTATCAGAAGCTGGGAGTGCAAGCCACACTGATTTTAGTCTGTGTGTTTAGTAGTCTGATTTTTTTTTCTTTCATGAACTTTTTAGTCCAGTGTGCACTACGTAACTCTAATGCTAATAAAGAGGCTTGAGAGATACTCAACACATATTGAACTTTATTTTTGGTTAGGGAAAACAGGCAAATGAACAACAAATAATAATTAAAAAATATCTGTGAGTGAACTACCGAGTTTACACAGGGTCTATAACACACAAAACTAACAACTGTACCTTCATATAAGATTGCTTCATTTATAACATTGTCAGGTTTAACTACCTCTTCTGTAAAGTACAGCTCCATTACCTCAAGCAGTCATTCCTGTTTAAATGGCAACAGAACTTGACTTATATTTATACTGAACATTATACAGTATTCAAGTTCTGTGGGGACAGCAAAACATCAAAACCATTGTCAAGAAAACCAAGTATCAGCATTTGTGGAAATTTGCTCATTCATGAGTTAAGGCTCAGCAGCTCAAGTCAGACAACCAATAAAGAAGTTTGCCATAACAACCTAAACAATTTAAGCCCCTTTTAAGAAGTCACATGTGCATTTCATGTAAAAAACTCCTATACAACAGTTTAGTTAAAAAAATTTAAAAACTCATGAAGCTTCCAGTGCATCACCTTAAACTAATCAAGCCTACTTCTGATTTCAAAAGTAAACCAAAAATACCCTTTTCAGCATTATCCACTTCAGTGCTACAGGGAAGAAATAAAGTCTGTAGAAAAAGCACATGGTGAATCACAGTAATGACTAAAAACCAGTCTACTGAACAAGCACACTGTTGTAGACTTCACAATTTTAAGTATTTTATTCCTCTGTATAACATACAATAGAAATAAACTGTCACATCGTGATGAGCAGAAACACGATCTGCAAAAATACACACAGGGCTGGCAAGAAGTATACCTAACCTTGCCCTTGAGTATCTATCACATTGTCAATGGTATCCAAGTTCCCATCTCTTATTCCTCCAAATTACAACTTCTGGTATAAGAAAAACCCACACTGCTGTTTATAACTCTTAGAAGGAGAAGAGGCTTTTTCAGGTACCAAGACAGCAAGAAGAGCTGCTAAGACATTTGAAAAAACTAAAGTAACCACCTTCCCAAAAGTACAAACGCTAGAAGAGAAGTACTCAAGACTTACACTGCACACAGCATCTACTAAAGAAGATCTACTTGACAGCTAGTGCAGAACTATGTTTGTCAAAATATGTTCATGAAAACACAAGCAAATCCTACCAATACTTTTCAACTAAACTGTCTTAGCTTCTGTATTCACAACACACAACAGATCAGAATTCCAGGTCTGATGCTACAAAGGTGGAAAAGTGCTTCTTCAACAGTGACAGTGACAGGTGCAGTAATGAGTAACTTAAAATAGATTTTCCAAAGATTACACCACTGTGATGAGTTATCTATGTATTTCCTGCTGCAGATGTCAGTCTTCAGTTTGCATATATACAGATTTAGACACTTTTTCTTGGCTTAGAATGAACACTGCAACACTTGAAAGCACAAAAATGCTACCTAGAGCTGAGATCTGTATTAGGCTGAAAGGCTCAGACTAAATATCAACTTAAAATGTTTTCTGATCAGTAAAAATGTGTTTTCAATGACAAAGTGTTACATGCACTATGAGTCAGGCACCAAATCGTTATTCTTTATAGGTCAGCTATTCTTGGTGTCTTATAATCTCCACATTTATTTAGATTACCTTTAAAAACACAAGACAGACTAGCATTTCAAATTCATGACCTTCTCCGTGCAATTATGATCAAACTCGTTTTTAAGGCTGGTATAAACACTGAACAACTGTGACAGGTAAAAGACAGTAGAGCCATATGGAGGAGGGGAGGAAATGAGGAAGAACAGAGGTGAATGGAAAAGGTTTACTATAAGGACAAGCATTTCCTTCATGCTCATCAGCTCAATGTGCTGTAACTATCATTGTTATTCTCTCTGTGCACACACTGAGAGTTAAGTGTCTGACTGGGACAAAACAGGACTGCTGAACGGGGATTACAAGAAGACAGCATGAATTAGTTCAGGCTGCAATGTCAATTTTAGCCCAGTCAAGTTTTTTGGTTTTACTGCATTCAAGTCAAGCATTTAACTCTGTTTATGACCTTCATTTAAACAAAACAAGAACAAAACCAACAAACAAAAATAACACGCCCCCCTCACAATCTTCTTCACCTTTCCATCATTCCTTAGGTCTTCACTCTTTATGGCTATTGTATTAGTAGAAGTCACAACACAAATTAAACACCCCTAATCTCTGAAGGAACAGATAGATGTTATTTCTTCCACTTCCCAGAGGCAGAGTAGTTGAACCCCATCACGACACAAAGCTGCCTGTGTCTCCACCACACATGCAGCTGCAAACTGTTACTTACTGATTCTTAACGGGCAATTCCTGGCTACACAGGAATAAAGCTAGCAGCATGAATATCCATTATTTAATATACCTTTATATTAATATACTGAAATGTAACAGACATTTTAGAGACTGCTTTGTGCCCTTCCTAAATGCCAAGTCCAAGAATATAGCCCACATATCAGCAGAGAAATCCATTTACAGGGCTTCAGAAAATATTCCATTACCCTAGACATCCTACCTCTCCCTCACACTACCTAGTGCCATGTAAACTACCAGAGGCTGCAAGTGAGATTTTGCACTTTGCATGAATTCATTATGTCCCTTCTGTACAAGGACTATTTTAGCTTTATTGCCATTAATGAGTGTATTTAAAAGATTACTTCACACGCTGTATCTTGAAAAACATCAATTTGACACTGCATATATCCTTATAGAACAAAGATACGCTTTTCAACTACCAATTACAGTCTGTTTCATACCACTTACCACGTGAAATGGTTAAGTCATTCTATACAACTCCTGCACTTCTTTCCTATGCTGAAAACAAGTGACCAAACCGCAACTTATCAAGAGAAAGCAAAATCACCATTATAATGCAAGGTGAGGAAAACCAGGGATAAACACAAAATGTGTTGTTAAAAAGAAAGTCTAACAGAGCTGACAGAGCACTTGCCTGTTTGCTATCACAAAGAAGTCTCTGTGGTTCTTAGGACCACACTGAAGTCCCAGTGTTGTGGGGGTAGGCTGTTTCCCTTAGGTTTATCATCACTGAAATACAGAAATAAAAGTTCAAGACTAATACTTCAGAGCTTTCTATAATAATAGCTTCAAGACACCTAGAAAGTTTTTCAAATCTTTCTTTTGTATCTTTCAGTATTTCTCACAGCACACTTTCTGATAATTAATGGCCTGAAGTTCTCAAATAGATGGTATTGTATGGCTTTTTCCTTAAGTACGTTTTATTTCTTTCCCAACTGCTAAGTTAAATGGAACTACACACTGAAGCACCGTTAGCTACCCACAAGACAATATATCCTTACTCCATCTATTCAGTAGTATGACAAAGATTTAACCAAGTAGAGACAGTCCAGTAACTGTAGGCCAAAGTAAGATGATGTTCTCTTCCTATCTGGAAATGATGCTGCCAAAAGCTGGCTTAGGACCTCAAATTCCAATTCCACCTGTCCAGACAGTGCCATCTGCTAAAGTGGTGGTCTAACTTCCTTCAAATCCCCAGCAATAAATACTGTCTAACACTCTCAGATAATGTGAATGAATAATTGATATTTAAGAAGTGTGAAAGAGCAAAGCACTGAAATAATCACGAGAGTACACTTCTCAGCTAGCATTTAGCTCTACAACCATCTCTAGAGAAATTACACTGCAGCCTAACACATACATGCACACTCACTGTCCCTGTTAGTGATGGGAATAAACCACAAAACCAAGACAAACATCCAGTACAAACATCCAGAAGTGAACTGAACATCCACTGCTGACCACAGTGCAAAACAGTCTGGGATATAAGACTCTCCAGAACGAATTTATTGCTAAATCTTCCCCATGTCTATTAACTAAAGAGTGCTTCTTATTCAGAGTTCTCCTGAGCACAGATCAAGTAAGAGATCAAACGTACATTGCTGAGAGGTAGGACAATTATATCCACGAGAACACTAACACTAGAAAACATTAGAATTATTTTTTTTCCAGAAAATTGTACCGCGGAAATAACAATTTAATTTAATACAAGCCAAAATAAGATGTCATATAGAGTTAAATCAACCACTGGATACAACACTTAAAAATAAGTTACTAAATCATGCACAGTGACCTTCTTTACCTGCCAAAATGAATCAGTAATGAACAAACTGAGGGCTTGGTTTTACAGGTTTGATTTCTGATAGGCTCTCATTTACCAAAAGGAATATCCATTGATGATTTTCCTGTTGCTTCCAGATGGCTTCAGAGCTCCATACTATCCTACCATACAATGATGAAACTTATCTTCTGACTGGACTAGTCATGCAACATACCATGACACTAACACTTACAAAATTATAGCTAGTAGATAGTTTGCAGTACACTTTCCTCAGTAACAAACTTCAATGCATGTCAGAGCTTCTCTTCCCTCAACAGTTTCTCCAGATTTAGTCAATGCTAAGGTTTTGTCTTTATTTTTTAGAACATTCTGTAACTCACACTTCAACTACCTAAAAGCCAGCTAAAGCTTCCAAAAATAACATTTAACAACTACCATCTACCAGCTCAAGGGTTGGTTTTGTTGGTGTGTCGTCCCCCCCCCCCGCCCATAAAAATACCAATGTTATGGAAAACCAGGCCAAGACACAAGGGTTAATGCATTAACTGAAAAAATTTCTCCCAATAAAGCCCTGAAAATAATAAAAAACCCCTCATTGCCTTCTGTTGCAGCCCAAGACATGCCAACTTTGTTTTCAATATATAGCTAGCATTAAGTTTCTAAACATCTTCTCAAGAAAGAGACCTCAGAGGAAATACCTCCTCTTCAGAGGCACGCTGAGAGAATGAACATGCAGCAGAAAGTTCTGTCAGTCACTCTTATTCTACAGCTCTAGTAAACATTTTTCTAGAGAGAGGCACTGTGTAAACATGTACATTTCACTAATTTTCCCCATACTTTTTTTTTTTTTGCACTGAACAAACCTTACCTTTCTGACAAAAAAAATTTTAAAAAGGGGGGGGGGGGGAAGGTGTCTTACTTCAGTTTTGGTAGCTCAAGTTCTTTCCCCTCATGAAAACTGCAAGAAAATAAAGTCTTGCCCACTGACTTGAAGTTTGCTGAAGTACATTAGTTGCCCAAGATGGACTGTGTTAAACTACCTTTGTTCCTAACATTTTAACAGCCTCCTATAGTACTTGACCTACTTTAAAACCACAGCATCTTCATCAGAAAGTAGAGCTAGTGCACTAATACTAATAACAACAGCTTTCTTGTAACAAAAGAGAAACAGAAAAAGAAGGGCAAACAAGGTCATCATGTTTGGCAAGAAACAGGACAGTAAAAACAGCTGAGAAACAGAAGAGACTGCATAAATTTATCCATAAGCATCTGAAGAATCCAACACTCGTGTAGAAGTAACCAGATTAAAAGAATTTCAGTAACTACACAAAATACAAAAATTCTGCGGGGCTCATTCAAGCTGACTCTTACCTGTAGCCTTACTCCTAAACCTTCCAATAAACCCACCCTTGTTTAAATTCAGCTCTTTTATGAGATATAGCTAGGTTAGTGAATTGTAAATACTATAAATCAGATCACAATATTGTAAATTCTTCTTCCTGAAGTCAGTTCCTGTTTTCTGCCACCCTTTTCAGATTTTTCTTGTACTTTAAACAGTGAGAAAAATCAAGTATCAAAAAGGTGTGATGTACATGTCCTGCTAAAATACTAATACAAGAACTGGTAAATCTACATCTCTCCACCCTCACACAGCCAAAAGCTGCATTTCTTAGGCAAAACCAGAGGCACAGGGAAAACCAGGAATACAATTTTATCACTGGTGTAACTTAGGAAGGAGAACAAAACTAGAGAATTTAAAAAGACAAAAGAACAGGACATTTCAAATAACTAAACCTCAGGAAATGCCCGGGGAAAAATAAGATGTCATATACTACACAGACAGACTACGTGGGGACAAGGACACGGACAGAAAAGTAAATGAAGCAAGTTATGTCAAGTCTTTCTATACCCAAGTTGAGAAAGGCATTTTGGGTGAAACTCATTACAGATCAAGAGAGTTCAGCAAAGCAACTTGCACCCTTCTTCCCTTTCCAAAACAAGTCCTGCATCTTTAACCCATAATCACTACACTTCATAAGAACACGGTCTTGCACAAAAATCCTCAAGTTTTGAAAAGGAAATTCTGAAAACAGAAGCCTATGCAGAATTCAGCTTTCCATGCTAACACCTTCCTAGCAGCCATGCTAGGAAACACAGGAACAGGCTTTCGAGAGGTGAGTGATGCCTCGAGCCTGTGTTTAAGAGGCATCGGAACAATGCCCCTAACAACATGCTATAGCTTGGTCAGACGTGACCTGGTCAGGCAGTTGGACTGAAATGGTCATTGAAGGCCAACCGCAATAGTCTGCTCTGTCAGTTCTACAACAGCCCTTCAAATTCTAAGAGAAAAGGACAGTACCACGGAATATCCATAAGACAGTCTTTGCTAGAAATCTCTCTCCTCAAGTGTAAGCCTGGTACGCTTTCCAGCCAGGTGACAAGATTCCTAATTAATTTCTATTTACAACTAGGAAGGAACAATCTTGAAGTCATGAAATTCGTATAAAGGCATGAAAGTAAACAGATGCTGGAAAGTAATCTGTTCCAACAGCACCCTCTTGAAAGCCTCTAATTCAAAAAGCCTGAATTTCTTAACTCCTGATTAAATATAAAGGAAACAAATCCAAGAGTGGTGCTCAAACCTTAAGAGGATAACTTCCTCTCTCACTCAAACTACCTGTGCTTGAAGAGACTGACAGACCAGGAAGTTTTCAAGCTTTTATTCCATCCTCAATTCATGCAATTCACCTTCACCTGTTTGTTTAACCAGAAAGATCCTCCCAGAACAGGGTTTGTCCTCAAATGTACATATAGCTGAATACACAAATACACATACAGTGGTGGAAGGCAGAGCAGAGTCTACATAAAAGCTCATTAAACAGGAAAAGAATACATACAGATACAAAAGCAGCAGCCACTGTTTTTATTCTGATGCATTCCTTGGTATTAAAGCTATTTTTTCCTCTTCTAATTTGAAAGTGGAAATGAAGCAGAAAAAGAACAAGTAACTTATTACATATACCTAAGGCCAGTGAATTATATTATCTGTTCCAGCAGAGCAGACTCCCCCACAAATACACACACATGTTCCTTTAGAACAAAGACTTGAAAAAGTAATTTATTAACTTACAGGTATTCAAAACCTGAACTGAATACTCTTTACAAACTTATATTGAAATAATTGCGTATACATTTCTAAGGTATACGGTGATATAATTACGGCACAATTATTAAGACAGCGAAAAGTGGTCTGCTCAAGCATTACAGCGTGGCAGGCCCTTAAATCTGCTGTTTTTTCTACCTTAAATTAGTATTAGGCATTCCTAATGTTCCTGTGAACAACAACTTAAGTTTCACTGGAACAAAATACAGGATATTAGTTATCAATATGAAAAGTAGAGCCATGTCACCCTGATCTTCAAACATTAATTATTCAATTACTGCCCCTTCCCACTACTGCTATTAATATTTTACTGTATACAATTATATATTTACCATATAGAATTGTTCGTTCCACACACCACACCCCCCCGCCCCGAGTTCCCAGAGGAATTTAATCACTTGTATACACATTACTTGCATAGACAATGAACAAATTAGAATAAATCCTCCACCCAGAACACAAGTGTCCTGACTTGAAATTCTTCCAAAGTGAGTTTGCCAATTCATATCCTCCATCATTTCAAAACCAAATTTTAAGCTCCTGGAGAAGCCTCTGACCTGCATATGGCACTGACAATCAACCACCTCTTCTGGCAATTTTCTGAAACCTAAGTGTTTCAGAAGATGACATGCACACCTTCACCACTACTACATGTCTAACAGACACCATATACAGAACTAACATCACATTATCAAACCACTTTCATGGCAGTCTCCTGTTCACAACTTCTAGTTAAGTGTCTGACTTCTCTATGACTTACAACAGGCCATCTATTGTGATTACTAAATTTTTTTACACAGAACTGCTAGCTTCCAGGAAGTTGTCAAATCCCATAGGTGTAATCTATACTTCTTGTTCCTAGATGAATGTGGTAAGTTTTGCTGCTTATGATTTCAAATTGGGATGAGCAATCTCATTCCAGCCTCAAACAAATTCCACTAATCTGTAACAGAAGTCTATGCCAACACTATCCCTCTGACTTCAAAAGGAAAACACTGCTGGTACAGATGGGTTTCATACCACAGAATTAACAAGTTTCTTCAGGTAGTCAAAGACAGTGCATAAATTGCTCACTATAGAAGCTACTTCTCACCATCAGCTGGACTTCCTAACTTGCATGAATGTTCAGGTACACAGAATACCTTCAATGTTAAACACAACAGAACAGAAAGCTTTGGTGCATCCGGAGGTGAAACACCTAGTAAGCTGCCACTATTACTAAATAGCTGGGACCTGGGCACAGAGAGAAAGAAAACACACACTTTTCATCACCTGAATATTTTTTACATGATATGGGAGCTTTCTCACACTTGAAATTCAGCCTTTTGTGGTGAGCTGTCACACTTTTTCCTCTCAAAATTATCTGGTTAAGGACCTCAGATCTTCACATGGGTATATCTAAAGTAACTTACTAAGCTCAACACCAAACTAAAAGATAAAATTAAGGCCATTACATGAGCTCACAGAAAAATCTTTTCCAGCTCCCAACTGAGGTATTTGTAAACTGTTGCTTTAGACAAAACTGCAACAAACCCTTGTTTCTCTGTTCCCCTCCTATCCTATTATCAAACATGTATGCTCTTAGGAATCTAATGCATGGGTTAAGTGTCTTTAAAATTAAGCACAAAAAAGATCAGACTAGTATATAAAATTAATGCCTCCCACTGTGAACGAGCAGAAAAGCTGGATAAAGGGCAACGTGACATAAAACAGGAAGCAATACTCTACCAGTCTGCAAGACTCCTGAACTGGAGAGTGTGCAAAAAAAAGCCCAACCAACAAACGGTCTCTACTCCCTCTCACTTACTTCAAGATCCTCTAATGTTTCATCTCTCCTGCTCTGAGAAGAGAGCACTAAAGATGTTCAGTTCATCTGTTTTAAGATTATACTTGACTTCTACAACCGGGTGGGAGATGGGAATGGAGACAGGATGGGACACACGCAGATTCTCTTCGGTTAGTAAGCTAAAAACTTTATATATAGAGACCTTCCTGGCTTCAAAGAAAAAAAATAAAATATTCCAGACTAAAAACTGATGATTCAGTTACAGTGCCTGTTATGATTTTACATGTATGTAATTCTGACTGTCTCTACAAGATCCTAACACTCAGTATCGGTGAATCAGAAAGGTAGTGGTTATTTTAAGAGTACTTAGACATTACATACACAGTTGCTTAACTCTCAGAAAATACATACTTTTATGAAAGCACACACAGAATGTAGTTTCTTAAGCTAGCAGGAATATAATGAACAAAAAGAGACTAAGGTCCTCTAGCAAAATTTATGTATGTAATTCAAGACCATGCATACACTGACTCACTACACCTCAGCTAGACACTTAATTCACACATTTTTAAATTCATCATGGCTTAGATGGCGACATATGGGTCCTTTCTTGTACATTCCTTACTGGCTTTTTCCCTTGATAAGGTAAAAACAGCTGTTTCAGCAGCTTCCCAATGCCTCCACCATGGAATTGGGAAGATAAAGGCATAGTTTCTGTGCAGGTATTGCTTGGAAAAGATCTGTATTAGCTGTGCTCAAGGCAGTTTTATGGACAGGATGTAATCCTTGAGTTTACCCAAACTGGGTAAATGGGAAATTAACCAAGTAGTGCTTTGCTAAATTAAGACACATCCTATTAGAGAACATGTTTAAAGTTTTCTGAAGCATTGTAATGAATTTTAAGTTATGTTCATCCGGTCTTTTATAGCATTTAGCAAATACTGACAGGCCATGCCGATATTGGGGGGAGGAAGACATCTAATAATGAAATTTTACCAAATAAGCTTTTCTTAAACAGCCCCAAAGCCAGGGCACAGGAGAGAACTACAGCTATGGATTTAGAGATCAAGAGCACATTTTAAGCTATTTCAACAGTTTGTTCAAACACCAGGTAAGAGAGTATGACAGTATTTTGCACATTCAGACTTAATTTCACTTTCTGTGCAACTTCTTAGCTACATCACAACACATATACAAAGAAAAACAAAGAACTGAATGAAGCTGTGCAGCTTTTAATTTCAGGCTCTGGGTGTTTAAGTCTTGTATTCACTACTAGCAACACTAACTAAAATTAGAAAGCAAGCTCAAATTTTTAACTGAGCCTCAAGAACAGAACCCTCCACAGTGCATCAGTCTAGCAGAAATCTAGCAGGACATGAAAGCTGCTACTCCAGAGCTAAGATAAGGGCACAGATTAACCATCAGACCATGATCTTGGTCAGAAGAGGGAGTCAAGAGTAATACAGTAAAGGAACAGGTCTTCTCATCACTTAATACTCTCTCCACTGCCTCAACACCAAGGACAGAGACAGAGGGATTTAGGAAAGTTTACCTGATGGAAAGCGTACATCTGACACATACAAGCTTCAACATGCACAAGACTGAAGTGAAATCTGTCATCCAAAAACCTTAGTATGACCACAGTCACCTCAGCATCTACATCAGGGTAACAAACTCACTCAGGAAAAAAATGAAACAAAAAAAAACCCTCAAACCTCTGGTAATTCCCATACCACATGATTGTTATGAACTCTGGAAATGTCATCTACACAGCAATGTTTTCCTATTTATAGAATTCACTTCTCTGATGAATACTAGGGTACTTCATTAAAAGTATCTGTTCACACAGTCCTCTTTCTTGAGGCATTGTTTCATGTAAGAAGTTCATACTTCCTGACATTCTGAATATGCCTTATAAATGTTTATATGAGGTGCTTCAAACACATGGCTTTGTTCTTTTTTAAACTCGTTTTAAAATGGACAAAAACATACACCAAACAACTACATTCACAATAATTTTTCACAAGAATAAATATTTGTTTATTATCTACAAAGTCTCAAAACCACACTCAGTTTTTAAATTTCTATCTAAAATAATCTAGAGTCTGGGGATGCAGTATGCATCCGATCTCCTCTCCTTTCAGGAAAGTGCAGGAAAAGCAAGCATAGTTTTCCTTAGTTTGGTTGGAGGACATCAAATCCAGGATGCCTGTAAAGCCATAAGCCTGAAACATAAGTTATTGAACATGTTCAAAAACCTTCAGTATCTCTTATTTTTTCAGTAAGGCATTTTATTTCAAAAAACTAAAGTTACCTGTGTCCTTTCAGTCTAGAATTTGTATTTCCAGTTAAAGAAAAGCAACAGCTCCCTCAAAAAAACCCCCACAAAACATTAATACCTTTAAAAAAAAAGTCCCTCACAAAAGATAAACGTATCCAATCCATCTACTTCTTTATTCAGGCAGTTACAGGTTCAAACCTACTTGTTAGCGAAATCTGCATCACTGTATTATTAGCAGTGGTCTGCTGTCTGGTGCAAAAATTACAGCATTAAAGATGTGTTTTGCTCAAAACCAGGATTTTTAGATAATACAGGAGATGTAATGACATTTCTTATGCAACACTAAACATTTTGAAGACTTTTTTTTTCTTTTGAGATACGTATGTCTCCTGATAGCTTTTAGTTTCTTACATTTAGCAACAGACTTGGCAACAGTCACAATGTGTTTACCCTGGAGACTTGGGAGCTACACCAACTGTGAGAACACAGTATCAGTTGATAACTTCCAGTACCACTGTCTGTGTACCAAAGGGCTTTTTACTAGTCTTTTGCCTCCAAACAATGCCACTAACTGAAGTTACGACTTACTAAGCAGAAAGGTATACTCTGCTTCTTAACAGAATTAATATGACTTCAAGGCCCTTAGTTGCCACTTCTTTTTCAAGAGTCACTGTATCTCTCTTATCAACTGCGTATTTTAGAACTCAGATCAACTTAGCAAGGTTGGTTTTCCTTCAAAAGGCTCTTACAGAGCATCACGCTCAACTGAGGTTTCCAGTCATAATGAAGATTTACGACATCCATACTTGCTCTTTGTAGGGACAGGATGGGAGAAAGACAAGATTAAAGGGAAGCAAAACAGGTTCCTTTTTGTGCATCAACACACTAATTAGTCACTTAAGTATCCTGTGACTTGATGCTTGAATATTAAATCTTTGATTGCATCTTTCCTTAGGGAAAGTTATTTAGTCAAGAGGAGAGCTCTTAGATCCAAATATAAGTTCATTTAAAATTACATTTATGCAAAACTCAAAGCAATGTGAGAATTCTACTCATAGAACAGTTACAAATGCCTGTTCACACGAGCTGAAGCTGTCCCCTTCCTCCAGATTCTTATGGAGACCTTGCCATTTGTTTATAAAGAAATGGATAATACAAAAAGTCTATTATTTTCTTAAGTATTAGGAAAAACAAAATCTTCCAGCTCAAGTCTTCAGCTGCTACATAACACAAACAACTCTCAACTTTCCTAAATCCTACACAGCAGGAAGTTTGGGAAACAAAATGCAGTAGGGTATAAAACCTGTGAGGTTTGCCATAACTTTAGTCCATTACCACATCTCTTTGTTGTCAACATCAATATAAAACCGAAGAGAAAGCTTTTTGGGGCAACAAGACAGAAGGAAGGAATTTTAGGAAGCTTGTAGAATCAAGAAGGGGGAAAAGTTTAAAATAAAACTATTTTATGTAAGATGATCCAAAAATTATTCAGGAAGACACCTGTGTTTACTGATGGCAAACAAATTTCTTTTGGGGGTGTGTGCACACATTTAAAACAAAGGCATGAGCAAAGTTTAACTGTGTAAAGCATCTACTTACACCTACAGCTCTCAAGTTTAACCCTCAAAGACAGATTCAGTCAACAAAAGCATCACATTAACCACAGAAACAAGTTTTATAATTAATGTTTAAAAACTTTCCTGTGCTCACAACTACTTTTCCTTAGCTAGGACACATATCTCTGGGTTCACATATCATCTCTTTATTATATAGTTATTTACCCCCTGGTAATTTTCAAGCCTAAAAATCTGTAACTGCCAGGCAAACAATAAAAGAGAAAGATAAGCACCCTGACATTTGTGTGCACCCACAGTCACTCACTTTAACTAAAACAAACTCAGCGAGCAAGCACCATAGCAAACAGAACAAAATTTAAAACTCTGGTACAAGTGGAATCTAAGGGTGCTTTCTCTTGCACTCGGAATCTACAGGTATCAATTCCGAATACATCTACTGAGGCAAAAGAAATACAAGCATCTAAGCATAGCTACCCCCTGCTCAAATACTACTACTAACAGATATAATGCTAAAGTTCTGAGCACCTTCCAAAAAAATAACCACCACCAAAACAAAACCATAAAACCCCCACACTTCACAATAGACATTCTAGTGGATATTTAAAGCAACTTAGGACTTGCACAGGACTTGGAAATATTCAATTATGTAAAATGGTAGGCAGCTACAACAGAGAAGCCTCCAAGAGTAGCTACTGAATGGAGACAACATGCAAACAGAACTCTCCAGAAATCACTCGGCCTTAAGACATCCCGTAAAAATTCACAGAATCAGTTAACTTAGAGCAATAACACCACAAAGAGGAGATCACATTTAAAGAAAATCTGTGTGCTTTAAGTTTGAGAGAAATAACCTGAAGTTTGCTCTATCTAGAAACACAAACAGGAACTTGACAGCCTGTCACCTTCGAAGGACAATGGAAGCCTGACAGCAAAACTCAGGGCTATGAAATCGTCATGTCTGGTTTTATAACTAAATTTCAAAACTTGTTTACATAGCTGCATTTCTACGGTTCTCTCCTATTTGCTGCGCTTAATGCACAAATGGAGAAAACCGGTTTACTAAATAAATAATTGAAGTTCTGCAAACACTGAAAAAGCCAACTCACTTCAGGAGGGGTCTTCAGCAATAAGAGCTACTGAGTGTTACGCCTATCGTGGAGTGTGCTGTGTGAATGATTACATGATCCTGAAGTTCGAAGATGTTTCAGTTTCATTCTCCACTGACAGCAAAACTGAGAGGGAACTGACAGACTTTTCACCTCCAAACTCGGGTTTTCTTACTTTGAGGAGTATTTTAGTACTGACTTCTGCATTTCCACGTAGTGATCACCACAATTTTACTTCGACCACACGCCTGTCTCTGCAGGCACTTCTTGGGTTTTCAACCAAGTTCAAGAAATACCCTGCCACCTTCTATTTCTAGCAGAAAGTTAAAAACTCCGACTGGCAACACAGAGCGAAGTCCACGCCAGAGCAGCTCAGCGGCAACCCCGAGCTCCCGCCGGGCCCGCGCAGACCG
>NW_010198492.1:0-204 GCF_000695765.1 Mesitornis unicolor | reverse complement strand
GCACCAGCCGCGAGCGCTCCCGGAGGGGGGCGGGGCGCCGCCGCTACACGTGCACGGGGACGCCGGCGAAGACGACACCGTCGCAGCAGCCAAAGAGCCCCGCTCAGACCCTCCCACATCCTCGGCTCGGGGCCCCGAGTCCGGTGCCCGCCGGCCCGCACGTTGTTCCTTGCTCCCCCACGAGGGCGGCCCTGGGCCAGCGCG
>NW_010198491.1:2030-3888 GCF_000695765.1 Mesitornis unicolor | reverse complement strand
GATGATCTTTAAAGGTCCTTTCCAACCCAGTTCATTCTATGATTCTATGAAAACCCCAATAACTTTACACAAAATTACAAAGCATGTTACTCAAAAGGGGACTCGAACCCCTATACCACTTTCAGCGGGACTCTAACTCACTTTCCAAACACAAAAAGAAACACAAAAGTAATGACTTAATACAAAATAGCAAGATGTTGAGGACTCAAACCCCTTATAACTTTTTCAGTGGGACTCTAATCCACCCCTTCTGCCAAAGGTTTTACCCATAATTGATTAATACTAAAACCACAAAAATACTGGGCATCTTTGTATGAACGCAGGAGAGATGTCATACCACAAATACAAAGATACATACCACAAATACAAACATCCCAAACCAAAACCCGTCTCAGCCTGCTTCACTCCAGTCATCACCGTAGTAGCACAGGAGAGATACCCAAAACCTATTACCTTCCCCTTAGGTACCTTTATAACCCAACCCTGCAGGGCTTTTGCCACACCTTATGGGCAGGCAACCACCCTTCCCCTTCCCCCCCTTTATCTTTTTTTTTCTTTAAAAGGAAGGCCTTTAACTTCCCAGGGGTCTTGCTCTGTGTTGGGGTCCATGCGAGGAACGGACTACAGCACACCAATATGATGCTCTGGTAGCCATTTTATTACACACAAAGCAAGCATTTTATACATTTCCAGCATTCTATGTTTACATCTATCTGACTCCTAATAGGCTGCGCGCGTTACCCACCCCTGCTAAGTTAATATATGATTGGTTAAAAGTTCTCCGTCTCTAGTCTATTTTTCTGTGTTCAGTGTCTTCGTTATCTTCTTCACTCCTCTGCCAAGTTTCTATTCTTAAGTGCTCAAGGTCATTCCCATCTCACGGTTGTATGCCTCCTGTCACACTTTCTCACACAGATTTGCAGTTACAGTGCTTCTATGGCCCAGGCCTCTACACTCTGAGCTCCTCAATCCAGGCATCAGAGATTCTCCCTGAGAATACCTCGGTGCCAGCTGGAGGTCCTGCGATCCCATGGATCTGTCTACATTCAGAAGCAGTTGTCCTACCTGGGTCACCAGAAACTGTCACCAAAATCTGGAATAAAACCTCTTAATACTGCATTGATGTTAAGAAGCAGGCATTCTCTTTATTACAATGCCAGATGCATAGGCAATCACATTCCACATCACCTAACACACATATCATATGCTGCACCCATCAAGTATTATATTACCCTGTTACATACATATGCATTAACTAATTATGATATTAATTCTTTTTTTTTTCCTCTCAGAGCTAATTAGCATATCCATTCTTTTCCCTGTAACTAATTAGCACATAGTCATCTTCGGTGGTCTCTGGTAGTCCCTAGTGGTTGTTTCTGTGCCTCCGAGTGTGAACTCTGCATTCATGTTTTGAGGCCCCTTAAAACAATAGTGACAGTATATCAGCTAAGATTAGTAAACTAAAGAACACACTCTGCCAAAAGGGTGCTCCCACCTTGTGTAAAGGGCGCTCTAGTTGTACTCTGCTGAGAAATTACCAGGCCTTCTCGTAACATTAGTGTTCAGAGGGTTCACAGTATTGGATCAAGGAACTGACCCAACTCATATAGCGATGGATATTTCTGCAGGTTTGGATCTTTCATTTACTTTCTGTAAGCTAAACCAGTTTCCAGATCCAACTCAAAAGTTGTATAAATACAAATGTCAGTACAAGTCAATCACCCAGCCCAGCTCTGCTGCTCAAAGGTGGGTAGCCCGTGAGCTTGGGCCTTGAGCACTCCAGGATGGTCTACAAGACAATACTGAGGCTGTTTCTTATCTCATCACCCAGGGGAAACTTCAGGTCCTTGCAAGG
>NW_010198491.1:0-2014 GCF_000695765.1 Mesitornis unicolor | reverse complement strand
ATTCCTGATTCCAGTCAGTTTACCCCTTCTTGCAGTTGGGCCTTCTTGCCTACTATGCCAGATCATTCCTCAGTCACAAATTACCACTGCTGAGCAGCTACAGCTAGAATTTCCTCTTCAGACTAAAGACTCCTCACAAAAATCAGATTAGGAGATTTATATAATGTAAAAATATAAAATAAGCATGGCCCTTAAAAAATACAAAGCCTGGAGGACTAATATGAGTTACAGCTGCAAACAAAGCAGTCATTATCACTAGCATGGGGGGGGGGGAAAGTTGTGGGGTATCAGGATCAGTAAAGCAAGGATTTTCCACACAGATTACAAAAAAAAAATATAAAGTATTAAGATGTCAATTTACATGCTATAAAAGCCTCATCTGAGTACAGGTACACAGAGCTGTTTTTCCAAGAATGATAAATGAGAACAGGTACAAATTAGAGACTTCTACATTATAGACAAACTGACAAAGTATGGGTTAGGTAAGTGGACACTGAAATGGATTGAAAACTGACTGAATGGCCAGGTCCAGAGGACTGTGATCAGTGGTAAAAAGTCTAGTTAGAGGCCAGGAACTAGCAGTGTACCCCAGGGGTCAATACTGGGTCCAGTTCTATTCAACTTCTTCATTAATGATCTGGATGATGGGCCGCAGCAAGCTTGCAGACGATACAAAACTGGAGGAGTGGCTGATGATATACCCAAGGGTTGTGCTGCCATCCAGAGGGACCCTGACAGGCTGGAGAAATTGACTTACAGGGGCCTCCAACACAAAAAGGACATTGAGCTGTTGGAATGAGTCCAGAGGAGGGCCATGAAGATGATCAGAGGGCTGGAGCACCTCCCCTATGAGGACCAGCTGAGAGAGTTGGGACTGTTCAGTCTGGAGAAGAGAAGGTTCCGGGGGGACCTTATTGCAGTCCTCCAGTTTCTGAAGGGGTTCTACAGGAAAGCTGGGGAGGGACTTTTAATAACAGCAAGTAGCGATAGAACAAGGGGGGATGGTTTTAAACTGGAAGAGGGTAGATTTAGACTAGATATTAGGATGAAATTCTTTACTGTGAAGGTGGTGAGACACTGGCACAGGTTGCCCAGGGAAGCTGTGGATGCACCCTCCCTGGAAGTGTTCAAGGCCAGGTTGGACAGGGCTTTGGGCAAGCTGGTTTAGTGGGAGGTGTCCCTGCCCATGGCAGGGGAGGTTGGACTAGATAATCTTTAAGGTCCCTTCCAACCCAAACCATTCTATGATTCTATTATCATACAGTTCAACAAGGGAAAGTAAAGTCCTGCCCCTGGGGAAGAACAACCACACACACCAGTATATGCTGGGAGTGGACCAGTTGGAAAGCAGCTTGGCAGAAAAGGGCCTGGGGGGTTCCTGGTGGACACAAAGCTGAACATGAGCCAGCAATGTGCCCTCACAGACAAGAAGGCTAAGGGTATCCTGGGCTGCATTGGGAGGAATGTTGCCAGCAGGTCAAGGGAGGTGATCCTTCCCCTCAGCCCTGTTGAGGCCACACCTGGAGTACTGTGTCCAGTTCTGGGCTCCCCAGTACAGGAGAGACATGGACATACTTAATTGCCTAGAATCATCTTTTAGTCTTCTGTGCATCTTTAGTTGAACTCTGTTTTCTTTTCAGATTGTTAGACACAACTTGAGGGGTTTGCAAGTTCTGTTTTTTTGTTTTGTTTGGTTTTGGTGGATTTTGTGTTGGTTTTTTTTTAATTTATTTTTTAAAAAAACCCTCACAATTCATCCTGCTTCAAAGGTACCAATAATGTTGCCTTTTTTTTTCTTACTCCTGTCCCCAAATTCAAAGGAAAGGTGCACGAATTTCTCTGTGTGGGAGAAAGCAAAGTGAAGGTTGCTTTTAAAGTGTTGTCATGGCTTAGGGCTGGGCTGGCCACTAAATCCTGGACAGATGCTCTCTATTAACCCCTCTTCCCCCCAGAAGGAAAAAGAGAATAAGGGGAGAGAGACTTTATGGGTTGGAAATAAAACTAACAGATTTAA
>NW_010198490.1:0-49009 GCF_000695765.1 Mesitornis unicolor | reverse complement strand
TTTCCAACTGAGCGATTCTATGATTCTGTGAATCTTTGGAATAATACAGCTAGGGCTGGGCCCCAGATATCCACAATAAAAATGGGTGATAGTTTTATCTAATAATACTTTTAGTCTGGTCCTGTTTTTTGCATGCTCATAAGTGACAGGATCACATTAAAAAGTTGCCTGAAGCACATAGTCACCCAGATTTGTGTTCATCTGGAGTCCAGACAAGCAGCAGACAAGGCCACCGGTGCCATCTGTGATTAAAAGAGTGTTTCTCTCTGAGTTGCTCTGTGTATGTATATGTATATGCATGTGTACATGAGTTATATACCTATGTTTTTATATGTAGTACATGATCACCCTCACTGCTGATTGAACTTGGACCTGGGAACATGGAGCCTCAAGGCTGTCAGATTCAGCAGTCCACAACAGTATATGGTAGTTTTAAAAAAAGTGATACAAGATAAAAAATTAGAAAATCAGTGTTGTCTTTACCCCATAATTTAAGAACATATTAAGAGAGTGATCTCATTAATATCTTCCCTCCAGCTCAGGCTTAGTGCCACAGACATCAATAAAAAACTAGCAAGAACCAGCTGGTCAGAAATGAACATAGGAATTCAGATACATAGCTTAGCGTTTCCAAGGGATCTCAGTGCGATGTGATCCAGTGAAGTTTATGCAATCAAATACTGTAAAAATCCTATTAGACTCATTCCTTCCTTCCTTCCTTCCTGCCTTCCTTCCTGCCTGCCTGCCTGCCAGCTTGCCTTCCTTCCTGCCTTCCTTCCTTCCTGCCTTCCTTCCTTCCTGCCTTCCTTCCTGCCTTCCTTCTGCCTCCCTCTCTCTCTCCCTCTCTCCTTCCCTTCCCCATCCTTCTCTCCCTCCCTCCCTCCCTCCCTCCCTCTCTCCCTCCCTCTCTTGGCAATAACCAAGTAGTGAATGCATAAAAGCATTGTCAGCATTGTTGTTGGTATGGTGGGACATCTCATTTATTACTGCCATGAGGTTCATTTTCACATTCTTTTGTGTACTTGGAATTTTCCTTAAGAGAAAACAAAATGAGCCATTATCACAGCTTCTGCTATTGCATCTGGCACAGTCACTACTGAAGCATTTTCATCAAGTTCCATCCAAAAATATCAGAAAAAAGAAAGATATTCCAATGGTTTTAGGTGACTGGTTTTTGTCTGATAGCTTAAGATAGAGCCTGAGCCTGTGGTTCAACACCTGTGCACAATCCACTGAAATCCACTGAAATCCACATGTCATCTTTTGTCCTGCCCTGGCAACCTTCACAAAAACAGCTGTGAAATACAGTCCAGAGGGGCTGTCTTAAGAACAGCAGCATCTCTTTTAAGCCATCTTCCTCCTTGAAGTCCTTTCATTGCAGTACCCCACAAAAACATGAGAAGAATGTATCAGTCTGGCTGTGGGAAGCAATTCTATCACTTCTGCACACCAGATTTTCTCTACATGAGTTGAATGCTGAACAGGCACAGTAAATTTACTTCTTGAGGACACTGGATGCACAAGACTTGCACTGAAGTTCTGTCTTACACATACATTAAGCCCACAACATTTTGAAGCCTGTCTTATTGCATATGCACAGTGAATCCACCATTTGGTAAGGAAGATATGGAATATGCAGCTCTTACATGAGGCTGACATAAGGCATATGAAAACAAAGACCCTGCTGGTTGAAATGAGTGGAGTTCAAACTAATAGATTTATTATCAAAGCTTAGTATTTTAGGAGGAACCAGAAAATTCTCTTTGTAATCCTTGTCTTATATTTGGAACATTTAGTCAAGGCAGAAGGTTAATTTCCAAAAAAGGTGTCTTTTTTAGTGGTGGTTGTTCTGTTACAGCACGTTTTACTCTCTTGTTACTGGGGATGTAACTAGGGGGTAAACAGGGGGTGGAATCTGTTTTGGTGGTTTGTTCACCTTATGCTGAATTCAGTTCTGCATTTAGTGTTGTTGAAGGATTGGCCAAGCAGCAAGGAGACATCTTGAGGTGGCTGTTTCACTGTGCCATGCAGAAACCTGCAGAGGAAGAGGTGGAGATTGCATCCTCCAGAAGAAAAGCATGGGGAAATGGAATTAAAGGGACCTCCTGTAGTGTAGAGAGAGAATCAGAATAATCAGGGAACCTGAGCACGAGAAGACACAGTGAGGTGCTTGGGATAAACAAATCTGATAACCATCTAAAACTGAGCCAAATCTGTGTAAAGAGGAATATTTTACTTGACTCCAAAAACAAACAGGCAAACCTTGTGGCCACTTAAAGGGAGCAAGACTCAAGAGAGGAAGGTACCTTAGGGGATACGGCTGGCAGGGAAGCATGAGATGCTTTTCAAGACCAGAAGAATTCTTTCAACCAGAAAATCTGTTGTTTTTTTTCTATTTGAAAATTATCTTGTTTAAATAAAACTTTGCTTTGCTGTCAAAAAGTGGTTCTATCACTTTTGCTCTTTTATTGTTAAGAAAAAGATGCAGGCAGAACTCTCTCAACTCCCTAGGGTGTTATCAGACCCACGAAAAGATAAGAGGGGTCCAGCATAATGGGAGGGCTCAGAGTGGAATTTAGCACAGTTTCATGATCACTACAGATGCTCACTTGGCTTTCTGCAAACTATTTGTGCATTTACATTTCCCAAGAAGTTTTATCCTGTGTGTTTCTGCAAGTGGAAAGTAAAGCTGAGCAGGAGTTAACTTTCCTAAGCAGAAATGAAAGCTAGAAATGAAACCTAGGTAGGCTAGTGTTAATGGCTATTTTGGCTCAAGAAATTTTGCATCCTTAAAAGAAATTAATTTCTTATTAAAAAAAAAAGTTACTAAAATTATGTGAGCTAAATGACATGTAGTGTATACAAGTATGTAAGTCCAGAACAAAGTCTTGAGAACCCTTATTGGACATGCAGAACTCAAATGTATTCAAACTGGACCTTTTCTGCATCCAAAGTTACAAGTATTAACACAGTGGCAGAAGCTACCGTGATAAGCAGCTCAATCATATTAGTATTAACACAAGTCAGTCTTAATAAAACTAAAAAATGAGCTCATGCCAGTATCAGTCTGACAAAAAATGTCAAAAAAGATCTTCCTAATTACAGCTTAATTAATATGCCAGGGAATAAAGGTAGACTAAAAATTTTTTTGTGATCAGTTTTGCAGAGAAATAATTTCAGCTGTTCATATGACGTCGTTTGAGTTTCTAAGACAAGTAGAACGGATTGAAATGGTGGTGGTAGGATCTGTAATTGATGGTAGACTTTTATTTACCGACCAATGCATTCTTCACGAGCTGGCAGGCAGTTTTGAGTCCATGACTGAGAAAACCTGTTCAAATGGGCTTGAAATAGAATAATTTATTTAGGGCGATGAGGAAGCCATGTGAGAAGTACACGCAGTCTCAGAGCAATGCAGTGTGCTGTTGCCTGCTTGTTCAGAGGGATTGCATTCTTCAGGCTGTGTGCCACAGAGATGTCCTTCCTTCTCCCTCTTCCAGACCACAGGTGAACCTGGCCATAACATCACAGGTTTTTATTTTTTAGCAAAGTTAAATAATGATGAGATTGGAAACACAAAGTGTACCGTATCTGTAGGACTGAGTATCCTCAGTTAGAGATTATTAAAAAAAAAAAAAAAAAAAAAAAAAAGAGGGAAAAGAAGTACAAATCTCAGTGAAGTCAGTGGGGTTACTTGCCCCTCAGTTCTGTGGGTTACTTTAAGAATCACCCTGTGAACTTTCATGATGTAAAATTCTGAAGTTGCATTGCAAGCTGAAGAAGGGAAGTTCTGGGGAGTTTTTGGAAACTAGGCACAATTTTGGAGCCCCAAGCACCTAACTATAAATTTTATCACTTAAATTAAATGGACAGAGAAAGACTCATCTTCTTTGGTCTAATTCTGTCAGACCAAGTGAAGCTTACCTGGAAGTGAAAGTTTTATTTACATATTGATCTCAAAAGAGTGCTTGGGGTTTATTTGATAGTTGCTTCTGACAGGTTAAGTACAGAGCAATAAAATAAGTGGGGTGAACATCTTTTGAGAAGTTGTTCTTAGAGAAGCCTACATGCCCAAGAGAGACTCGGGATTAAGAGAGTTAAATGCAAGAAGGTGGGAGACATCTGTCTAATTCATCACCTTTACTTGCCCCATTTATTTTTGATTTATTCATTATTGGTAGAGAGGTGCAAGATATGAGTAGAATTGTGAGAAAGGTTGATAAAGGGAGAGAAAAGCTGAAAATATTAGAATAGCATCAGTGGAAAAGAAGGTTATCCATGTGAAAAATCATGAAACATTATGCTAAAATTGTCTCCATCTAGAATTAAACAGGAAAGCAGGGCACAATTAACCACTGACTTATCCACTGCTTTAGATATTTACAGAATAAACTACACTAGACACATCACTTTAAAGCACCTGAAGAGTTGCAGACACAGGTATCATAGATGGGTATAGTCCAGGAAGGCTAGCCAAATGTTTTAGAATATCTAATCTTACTGTTCTTTCTGGTACTTATGACTGAGATAATTTAATTTCCTGATTCTTAAAGTCTCATTTGCTGCTACATCTTCATTTCAGTAGTAAACTGATAAGTTTTCTTCTTGTCTAAACAGGATCTCGGGGCAGTGAGTTCCACAAGTTAAAAATTTATTAGGGGAAGTTAGTATTTCTTTTTACAGTTTATACTGTATTGCCTATTCATAAGTATTCCCTCCATTCTTATCTCTCAATTTGACTACTTCTGAGACATATCTTTTCTTTTTTGTTATAACTCTACACTCATCAGTGAATGTGTAAAATGTCTCAGTAAGGAGTTGGGCAATGGTGGGATTTATTTTACTTTTATTTTCAGTATGATAGTTTGTTCTCATGTGAGTGGCTTTAACAGCTTTTTCTGCCATGGGAACTCTGCATGGCTGGCTTTGCTTTCTCCATATTGTTTGTATTTATTATTATGAGCCACAACCATTTTGTTCATTAAGAGTTTATTTATTTCAGTTATCAATTGAATCAATTAACTTCAAAATATTTTAAAATAAAATGGAACAAATCTTTAGTCTCTGCCACATTATGAAAGGCAGGAAAACCTGTCAATATTTTTCAGAACTGAGTTATCATTTCCGATATTATTAATATTTAATAATAATAATTAATTTTAATTAATATTGTTATTTATGCTAGAAAATATATCACTGCCTATATTTTCCCATTGTATTTGATAGTATTATTTCAAACCAAGAAATTATTATAACTAAAAGTTATATGTCTTTATGCTTTTATGCACTCAACAGATATGGCAAGAAATTAGTAAACAAACCAGGCATTTGAAGGGTCATACAGGAGATGTATCATCATGTACTAGAAAGGCTTGCTCTGCCACAGTCTATTTTTTGTGGCTAACTGATGCTGATTTCTAAGGTTGCTAGTATTTTAAAAGAACAACATTTGCTTGTAGCAAAACAGAATAAATAAATTACAAAATAATTGCTGAAGCAACCATATGTCAAATCCTCTTCAGCTTCTCTTTCGTATTTTTCCCATCTGAAAGGTTCATCTTCTGAAGTACAACCTTTTCTTCTGACCTTTAGGAAATTAAATAAAAATTAGGATTTTCTCTCCTCCTCACTTGGAAGATGAAAAATGTGCCTATAATACAAAGTAAAATAGATTAAAATAATCCTTAATAAGTTATCAAAACCTCCAGAATGCTCCTGACAAAATCTTCTAGATTACTTTTCCATCACTTAATTAAGGAATGCTAAAAAGAAAAAAAATATTATTTCTTAATGGATTGCAAGCCAAATCCTTAATTAACATACACATCAACCTTTTTGTCTTGACCACAAACAGTTCTTTCTGACATAATTTGATGACACAGAAATTTTGGTAATAGCACAAAAATTAATCAAACTGCATTTTAAAAGTACTTTTAACTGGCTCCTATGATCTGTCTCCTATCAGAGCCATGACCAGCACTGCAGCCTCCTTTCACACTGGTTCTTCGGAGTGCATCTGCCCTCTATCAGTAAACCATTTAGGGCCTCCACGAGGTATTCATGTTTCATGTCCTTGCTTTACATGCTAAGAATGATTATCCTTGTATGGATTTCCATTAACTAGAAGCTGGATCATTTCCAAAGCTATTTTTCAAAGACAATAGCTCAGACATTTTGTCATTGCAACTTTTGGCCAATAACCATGTGGGCTGCTTGTGGTGACAGAGATAAAAGTATAGATCTAATTAACAAAAGAAGGACCTTCAAGCTTCTCAAGGAAAATTTAATGAGGGAAAAAAAAACAGTATTAGTGGAAAATGCCCACAACATGCTAAAATACAGGTCTGCTGCTTGACTGACAGAAAGATGAGCAGATTTCAAAATAGACCTGATCATGCCCTGCTCTATCACTCAAGATCTTCCAAAAATCAGGAATTGTCCCTTATGAGACAGGAATATGCTGCTATATACAGGAATGAAATCTCTTTTCTTTTCTTCTGTTGAATAATACCTAAACTCCACAGCCACGTTTTCTACCAGCATTAAATTATGTGGGTTTGTGCTTTGAAATCTACAGGATTTGGAAACAATGTTTATTGTGTGAATTCACTGTCACTTGACTTCCTTTTACTCCTAAAAAGTGGCAACATGCAGAGAGGGGATTACTTGCAGACATAAGTGTAAGACCTAACCCTTCATCTACACAGAGGGCTTCCTAAAAAGGATCAAATGAAAACAAAGCAAAACTGTACTCCTGCCTAGGGAATTATATAATATAGCATATGTGGAAATGGCTCTCCTCAAAAAGAAGAAATGCAAGAAGCAGAGACTGCAGTATCACAGAAAAGTCAGCTTGTGCCTAGTGAAAGGCAGCTTGAACATATGCTGATATTCAGAGTGGGATGGATATAGTTCATTCACATCCATCCTAAAAATATCATGCAGCATATTGCTGAGGAAGTAGCAGGAGAAAAGCAGGCAGAAGCAACATTCATATTCCTGCACCAGGAACTGTGTTAGGAAACTGGGAACTAAGAGGTGGTAATAAAAGTGGTGGTGTTGCTTTCATCTACTCTTGAGCATATGAGCTTGTTGGTGGGTCATTGTCCTTCACTGCTGCCACCACCCCTTACAGTGAATGTTATCACTGCAACTTCTAGCTATTGATACCCTTAAGGGGAACACTTAAAGAGAAGGTTGTATTGATGATATTTGCTCTGTGTGTCCTTAGAAGATAAAGAGCAAGGCAACACTAACCTTAGGAACATAGAGACCCTAACCTTAGCTTACGAAAATGTCATGTAAATCTCTTAAACACAGTATTATTGAGAGGCCAGAAATTTTATGCCAGCAACTTAGCAACAAATGCTGTTAGCTATGTTTTGTACAGATGCGTCTCATAAACAGGAAAAGACTGAGTCCAGAAAAAGATTTTTGGAATATTTTTGTTCTTTTTGCTCTCAAATAAGGTTCATGGTTCTAGAAATTACAATGCTGAACTGTTGCTTGCACTCCCCAGAGACTCCTGTGCGTAAACTCCTTAATGTCATCTCATACAATTTATGCATGAAATCACAAGGGGAATCATTACAATATGAGGAAACAGAATTTCATTCATCTACTTTTGAATATTACCACTCTCTCTCCTTTCTTTAAATCCAGATCCAGAAAAAAGACAGATATTTTTCAAATGAAATGGTTTGATGTCCAGCCTACAAAAAGTGGAAGAATTAATGGAGCTATTTAGGATTGTGGCTGCATCCCTTTTGAAGCATATGTTTAAGTGAAATAGTTTGACACTTTTATAGATTGCAGGCTTATGCACTGGATAATCTGCCACCAGTCCTTAAAACTATTCCCTGTGCCAAAATCTAGTGAGTATCCTCAAAATGCCTTCATTTAACTTCTTCAATGCTTTTTATTACTAACAAAAGCTGTAGATGCTTTCATATCTGTTGTAGGCTATTTGGCTTGGCTCTCTGTTTCACCCCCCACACCCCCTTTTGAACAAATAGTTTAGCAACCAAGAGACCGATACATTCAGCAGAAACCTTTTAATAAAAGAATGGATTTGAGTTCTTGAATTGTGCTGCATTGGCAGCTCTGATAAGTAGAAAATTCCCGCAGTGTGGTGATAATGTGGGAAAAGCTTCATCGCCTGCTATTTCTCACTCCTTTGCTGCATTTAAATTATGTAAGAGTCTGCTTCCATCTCAGCCTCCTGCACCCCGCTTAGGAGCCTGCATGACTCTGCAGTTAATTCTTGCAGCTACTGTAATTCCCACTTGAAATTATTTGGCAGCTCACCCTGCAGAAAAGGGCATATCTGGAAATTGCCTTTTCTGCAGTTTCACAATGTCTGCGATTATCTGATTTAAGCCAGAGGATCACACTCAGAGGAATTCTAAGAATTGAATTTCCATACCTGACTAATAGCTCCCGTCTGTGCTTCTATTTCTAGTGAGTTCCTCATGAAGCAGCAAGTTTTAGATACAATATTCTAGAAAGAGCTCACTGAGGAATAATTAACTAAAACAACACAAGTACAGAGTGAAATCTGGACATTAGCATTCACACTACATCTCTTAATGTAAAGATTAAACTAAAGACTATTTGCTCCTGGGAGATTCGTCATAGAGTTTAGTATCTCCTTCAGGAATAGATTTGAATTTTTGGGTTAAATTTTCTGCCCAGAAAATAAAGTTACAAAACTGCAGTTTATCAAAACAGCATTTGTGAGAGATTGTATGCACAGAGGCATGTATCACTTTCCCCTTTTGGAAGGCAAAGGAATAGCCCAAAATCTCTGTAATGCAACCAACACTGAGTTTCCTGAAGTTCTAATAGGAAAGGACTGTCATTTTGGAATATGAGACTTGCACACCATCCTGTTTTAGGGATTGCCACAAGATGTTAATAGATGTTTTGAAATTCCCAATCAGATACAGTTTGTCTTTTTCTGAGAGTGCTGGTTTTGCTATTGAATGTTTTCCACAGTGTTTTGCACCGGCATTCAATGTCCTGGTAGTTGAGACAACTTTATAACAGCAGATTGGGGTTTTTGTTGGCTTCATTGTTGGTTTTTTTTTACAAATATTGTCCATTCTTACTTAAATTCATCAGAAGACTTGTTCTGCTTTAGGATCGTAAGAGTTTATCGTTACCATCTTCCATGAAAGTGTCCAGCCCATGGTTCAACACTAAAGTTAGTTGTGACTGACTTAGTTCTCTTTGATTTGGAATCATGATGGAGTACAAGAAAAACAGATCCTAAAACAACATCCAGCTTCTTTATTTTTTTAACCCTGATCTTTGTTCAAGCAGAAGGAAGGGAACCATTCTGGCAACTTATTCAGCTGTGAAGAAGTAAGAATTTACAATTAAGAATCATATAATCTTATCTTGACGGGTGCTGGGTACATCTCACAATGTACTAAGTACCTTCAGTTCCCATAGAAACTAAATAGGATCAAAGGACACCCAGCACCTTGCTAACGCAGACTGTTGGCTGACGACCAGCCTAGATTTTTATTTGCAGATGTGCTACACCACAAATTGCTTTCATAAGAGCTGTAAGTTTTCCATTAGATAGACAGGACTGAGGACTTTTCAAGGACACAGTGTTTTAAAGCTTTTTGAAATCTATAGGCTGAAATAGCCTCTCGTATATAAGTTCAGGTCATACCAAAAATAATAAAGAAGCAGTGCAGTTAGTGTGAATACCTTTGACGCACCTATTATAAGAAACTCTTATTGGAGAGACTTTTTTGCAGCAGTGTTTTACATACTGGCCACGGAGAACACTGCACCAATCTGCAGAGCTATCAGAAGCACAGGGAGCGTTTTAGCACTGTGAAGCCAGCAGCAGTAGTAGTGGGATGCAGACCTCATTCAATCCTCTATAACATGATTGTCTGTGCCATACTGTAGTAGGAAAAAAATACATAGTTTAAAATCAAACTGAAGAAAAAACTCTCAAATTCCTCCTGTGTACTTTGTTGATATAGTATAAATTTGTCTAGCATTTCTCACAGAGGTGGCAAACATGACACAGAGAGTCCAGAAAGCCAGATATCGCTTGTTTATGCACACCGATCATAGCATTATAGAATGGTTTGGGTTGGAAGGGATCTTAAAGCTCATCCAGTCCAACGCCCCTGCCATGGACAGGGACACCTCCCACCAGACCAGGTTGATCAAAGCCCTGTCCAACCTGGCCTTGAATGCTTCCAAGGAGGGGGCATCAACAACTTCCCTGGGCAACCTGTTCCAGTGTCTCATCATCCCCACTGAAAAACATTTCTTCCTTATTCCCAGTCTAAAACTACCCCTCCTTAGTTTAAAACCATCACTCCTTGTCCTGTCACAACAGGCTTTGCTAAAATGATTGTTCCCATTTTTCTTATAGGCCCCCTTTAAATACTGAAAGGCTGCATTAAGGTGTCCCTACAGCCTTCTCCAGACTGAACAACCTTAGCTCCCTCAGCCTGTCCTCATAGGAGAGGTGCTCCAGCCCTTGGATCGTTTTTGTGGATCTCCTCTGGACCTGCTGCAACAGTTCCATGTCCTTGACCTTCCAGGTCACCCAGTCCAAACCACTGCTCAAAGCAGAACTAACCAGAACAGTTTTCTAAGGTCTGTGTCTCACCAAGCCTTGAACACCTCCCAGAGTGGTTCCTTTCACACTCTCTCTAGACACCATGGCCCAGAATTTGACCCTCTTCATAGTGAAAATAGTTTTCTTTTTGTCTCTGTCTCTGTCTTTGTGCCCTTCCAGCCAGCAGTTACGGAGAGCACTACGATCTCCCTTGAATCTTCTCTTCTCCAGGATTAACTGTCCCAGCTTTTTCAGCCCCTCCCTGTACGTTGTGTGCCCCATCCAGCTCCCGGGTCAGTATGGTGGTCTCTGCTGGAATCGCTGTAGAGTATCAATGTCTATGTTGTACTGAAGAGCCGAAACCTAAATGCAGCACTACAGATCTGGTCTCAGCGCTGCCAAATAGAGGGGAAGGCTAATCTTCCTGGATGTGCTGGCTACACTTCTGCCACTCTGTGGAACTGAAAGCCACATCACTCTTTTATTTACAAAAAATATAAGTCCTTTATATCTTCAGGACAATGAAAAAGCAGAGGAAAGTTTCTTTTCCCATGCTCGTGTTATCTTCAGCTTCAGTAGCAGGGATTTCTAAACCCTGGTGATAACATCAATGAACACGCATATTTTTCTAATTCATAACCCTACCCATCCTGTCACACACTCAGCTCTCACACAGCCAAGAAATCTTCCCCTTCAGTCTTTTTGTCTTATGCTCTTTCTTCTTCAGAAATCCCAAATTGTTATTTCCCTGAAGTATGTAGCATTTCATACTCAATACAATAAATAAATTAAAGAAGTGACATAGCTGTATTTTAACTTCAGGGCTTTATGAGATTTTTCCCTCATGTTGGGTTTCATGAATAAAATTCAATACTAATTAAAAAAGGTTTCTGTGTTTTACTTTGTTCGAAAACTGAGAATAGCATTGAGCTTCTTAAAGAAAAAAAGCAAACTGTCTTTGTAATCAGCGTAGTCCTCACTCTCTGACACAGCTTCTTACAACATCTCGTTCATCCTTCTTGACTGGCATCTTAGTTATCAAGTAAGAACACACTTTAGGTGTGCATTTTCTTAAAAAGAATTTAGAAACCTATACCTGAGTCTCTTCATTATTTTTCTCAATAAAAACACAAAGGGGCCTTATTCAAGAAAGAGTAGCTCTTCCAGTAACCACTTGTTATCTGTAAAAAATTCTGCCAAATGTGACTTTCACCCCTTTTGGATGCAGCTCCCATGAGGCATACAGCAGCTTATTGAGCTTTTTATTACGCAAGACTTCAGCTGCAATTTTGCAGGCAAGTGTCTCTGCTTCAGTCTGATAACGTGCTCACTGGTGGGTGACTGTAGCTTGTTGTGCACTGCCGCAGGTCAGTCTAGAGTGAATTAAACAGGGCCAAGGAGCATTTCAGCCTTGTCCCTGATGTGTTGGCAGAAGCTTACACATATAGCCCTGAGTGGTTCCTGACACAGATCGGCAGCTGGCACAGCCACAGGACAGCTCACAGTAAGCACCTTCTTTTGGAGACCACAAGAATTTAGCAGCATAGGCATGACGACATTTGCCATTTGGTCCCAGGACCAAAGAGTGATCTCTGGTATCACCTAATGTAGGAGTATAGAAGCAGTATGAAGTCCTCAAAGAGAAGGAGATGGATAGTAGTTCAAGTGCAGAAGAGAAGAATAACTTTTCCAGGACATTCCCTTGACTTAAAAAAGCCAACCAATAACCAACCAATCACCAACCAAACAAAAAACAAATTAGGTTTACGTAAACTGTGAAATTATGATGAAATGGGTTTATTTATAGGGCAACTTCCTCTGAATGTGTTTCCACAGATTCCAGACTCAGCCTTTGTATTTGTCCTCACCTCCCTGGTGAGAAAAACCCTCCAACTCTGATGTTTCACCTGCTGGTACTGTTTGAATTTTCCCCTAAACGAATGAGGTTCCAAGACTGTTTTCACAACCCCTCCCCTCCTTTTTCTTTTCCATTTCAGATGATTTCAAATATGGGTCAAAGGGTCTTATCATTCCCAATTGAGAGCAGAATTTGCCTGACACAACTTGTGATTTGAGGGTAATTATTATAATTATTGGGTCACATTTCATCATAATAAGTTATTTAAATGGCTTTTAGTTTTGCAACTGCCTTATTGAACTTTTACTTGTTACATTTATTACACTCTCACTTGAAAAGAAGTGAAATATGATTCAAAATAATTTGATCTACTTTCCACTACAGATCCACTTTTCAGGTTTTTGTTCAGCTATATGCTGTTGTCTTCCTTTATCTATATCTGTATTTCTATCTTTTACCTACTGCTATCTATGTAATCTGTCAACATTCCTTACATACCTCCATAAATAAAGTTTTGGGGAACTATATTATAAAAGAATAGCTTGTTTTCTGTCATGATCCTTCTCTATGGTCCAAGATAAATTTTCATTATGTAACTGAACAGAAATAGATATATAAAAAAATAATGGTGCTAATAAACAAGCTAAAGAATTGACTGGTCATGATTCATGCACAATAGCCCTATATGCCAGATAGTTCTGGGGTGTTATCTGCTATTATCTGGTGATAAAGTCTGAGCATTTCAGAGCATCTGAATCTGAGCAGATTTTCAGAGTTTGTATCAGCCATTTAAAATATTCTTATTTTACTAATTATTTCTCCAACTGTAATATTTTTATTCAAAGAAAGCTACAGTTTATGGTCAAAAATTGGTTTCAGGAACCAATTCATAGTCCAAAAAGAAACTTATGAGAAAGTATACTGTAGGAGATAAAGAGAAAATGTATTTTTCAAAAGCAAAATGTAGCAATTCTTATCTAGTAATGCACTCTGTACTGAAGAATTTCACATTTATGAGTCACATAAAGGAATGTATATGAGATGCATTTCCTTCCAGAAAAAAGAAAACATTATTGCTAGTGCTGAAAAGAGCAACTATAAAATTCAAGTGGAGGTCATACACATAGGAATTGGTAGACAGGTTCAACCAAGTGGCCTGATATCCAAACAGGAGATAAAATCCAGTGCAAAAATAAGGTGAAAGAAAGGTCATAGTGACTAGTGATAGAATAACCTGTCCAAAGGCAAGTTTCCTTTTAATTAGTATGGATTAAGTCTCCAAAGCACAAAGGGTTTTATTCTTTTGCAATATAGGCTTTTCTATTTTAATTGTTCATGTGGTAATTATCAGTGTAAATACAATAACCATTCTGTTGGGCTGTTCTCCTCAGTGATACTCAGCAGCAACTGTTATGTCATTACTTCTGTGGCTTCTTCTCATCAGTTTTGTGGTTCTTCCTGCTTCTCACACCCTGAGAAAGAACAAAAAGGTATGTGGAGTTAATTTTCTTTATTGCATGCAATGCTTAGTATTATCATGCCTCCTCTCACTCATTTCAAAGAGACTCTCACTGAGCATCTCTGAACTTTTTCTTAAAATCTTTTAGTTTTACCTGGAAGTGAAATCTTTTTATTTGGTTGTGAATTCTTTCACGTTTTTCTTGAAAAACATATTTACTTTCAGGTTTTCTGTGTTGTGAAGTAATTCACAGGCACTGGAGAGCAGTCACAGAATATTCATTTTCAGTGTGACTACTCAAAAGATAAAGTTTAACAGTTTCATAGGTACTGACCTGACCTCCACTGCTACTTTGCAGAGAAGTTGACCTGCCTGTAAGGCCACTTTTAAAAACAAAGGCTACTAGTGAAATATATGGCCAAGAATTTAGCTTCTGGAATGGGCAGCTGCCAGATTTAACTCCTTGCTGCAGCTGCTGTGACAGACAGAACAGGAAAAGAGCACTGAGGCACAGCCTGCCAAGGTAATGACAGACGGCAGCAGCACAAATGAAGAAAAATGCATCTGAGCTCTGGATAAAACTCAAGAATTACGAGTGTTTTACCCCAGACAGCAGACTATGCAAAATGAAAGAGTGCAAATGTTAATGGGATATGTGATAAGGCATTTAATAAAGATGTCAAGCCTTTTGAAAAATGAAATCTCTACTCCGTGGTTATTTACATATCTTCCTCGATTTTTTAAAAATTATTTGCATTTCGTTTTATTGTGTCAGTATTGTTTTATCTCATCAAAACATACAGTTTACTTGAAATATATTATTGCTATTCTAAAACAGATGCAAACATTAAGTGACAGCAGAAACACATGACTGTTATTTCCCTTCTTTGGCTTATTTTTTTCTCTATTTGCCATTAAGTTTATGCAGAATAGGAATAATTTTAATACCTTAATGATTTTATTGTACACATGAGAGATCTATCAAAATATTCTCCACAAGGGACATGAAAACTCTCCATTGGTGATCCATATTTTGTTGTAGGCATCTACTCAACATCTTCATCCCACATGTGCTATTCTGAGGGTCTTCTGAACCAAATGGTACTTATTTAATATTGCACATTCACCCAAGCCCCACCAATTTGCTGTGCACTTTGTGATGACTCCTCCATGAACATGGCCTGCCTACATGATGTCAGTTCAGTCTAGCAGACTAAATGTATTTGAGCACATAGGAAGGCAGAAGGTAGCCCAAAGGAACAAAGTTTACTGTCCACCTATTCTACACCCAGAGATAACAGCTGATAATGCAAGAAAACCTTGCTACTTCTACAGTTCAGGAAAAGAGTGCATCTGTAAAAGGAAGATAAAAATCGAGAAATTTATTTCTGGATTTCCCAAGCAGAACAGCAGCAGCATACCCATAATTGACAAAGAATAAAACTACAGAACTTTTACAGATAGGTATGGAAATATCTTTCTTCTTAGAAGACTTCCTCTGTGGATGTAAGAAGTATTCCCATCACCTAACTTTAGAAAGAGATGCTGGCATCCTTAAAGAAATTATTAAGATAGAATGGAACGAAACATCCTCTGAAGATACCTGTCAGTCTACACAGGGTATATGAGGAACCCAGACAGCTAACTTATGGTTGGTCTCTAACTTAATTGCTAAAGTTAGGTGAGTCATATTCACCTTTTTAATTCTCTTCCAAAGGAATTCAGCTCATTTTCAGTTTGAATCACTTTCACACCGCTTTTTATTTGGAGAAAAACTGGCCCACCTCTATGAACATTAATGATCTTTTTAAACATAATTGACTTTCATATTTTTATTTGCAACTGCCATCTTATAAATTTTAAAAAACACACATTCTCCCTAGCCTAATTAGTTTGAATAGCCCAATGAATTTCACTACAGCATCATGTTCCTTAGCAACCTATTCTAACCCTGCTGGGCATGCTGGCTTATCAAAGAATATGCATTTTCTTCAAAGGAAATTAAGTCACCACTTGTGCTGCCTCAGGTTTTCCTCCAAACAACATTCTGTCTTTCAAATAATTCTGCACCATTTTCTCACAACTCCTTAACTGTGTCCATCAAAATCTACATTGCCCATATGGTAACTGTTGCTATGCAAATAGATAACATGGACCTAGGTAAGAATCAGCTATAGCTAAACCAGAGTCTAGAAAGACCAGTTCTACTGTATATAAATTTGTTCATAATTAATGTATCATGGTATGCCTTTTGGAGACTTTTTTAACATTTCCATAGCATGCTCAAATGGTCTAACATAATGAAAAAGCATTTCATAGCAATTCAGGATGGCACTTTTCCACAAAACCTTAGGTGTGCCTGTATTTCTCATTTAGTGCCCTGGAAGTGTTCATTTTAGGTGTGACTTCCCCTTATGTCCATACTCTGTCTCGTGCCTGCCCGCACAGTGAAACCAGAGGTGGACTCATGCTGGAGGTACTGTCAAAGACTTCCTGTTTGCAATGGCAAAGACATGTCCAGAATGCAGACAGCACAAAGCATCGGAGCAAATTGAAGCCCTTTCCTCCCATCCCCATTCCAAACCAGCTGGTGATGTAGACACACGTGCTGTGTTTGGTGATCAAGTGAAATGGAGCAGGAGAACAACATCTATGCCCAGAACTGAAGACTGGAAACTAGAAAACATACTTACCCTGAAGTCTTGGAATCTTTTATAAATGTCTTCCTCCTTGCTTTTCCTTGTAATTTAAAAAAAATAATGAACCACAATTAAAAGTGAGAAATGAAAGTGAGGAACAGCCTCAAGCCAACTGACATTTTATTTTAACATTTACTGGAGGCATTTACTTCTGTTCTGAAAAGAAAATGAGGAAAAAAATAATGGTATTCAGTATTTCTTTAGGGATATTTTTCCACAACTGATTTTTTCTATGTCAAAGATGATCCCTAAAGCATAAAAACTGATTTTCTACCTTTGTCTTCCTTTGTCTAGAATTAACAAGAAATAAAAGCCCGTCTCCTTTCTGGTCTGACTCATTAAGAGAGGGAGAGCTGTGATGGTGTTACCCCCATTGAGGATTCACCACCAGACTGGCAGCACATGATATTCTCATGCTTGTTCTTGAGACTGCACTTTCACAGTCACAGACTTCAGTGGGAAAAGGTACTGATGAGAGAGGCTTAGCAGCTGATCCCAGTTTGTCATGCAGGACTCTAAAGGAAAACTTTATATATGAGGCAAATAAAATCAGCTTACAGTTAGTTTGAGGAAATACTATAATATTCTAATTGCATTCATGCTTTATTTTAATAACAGTTTCTTCTCAAAACATAAATTTATAAACAAGTTTTCGTTATCCCCTAATTCTTCCCATCACTCTCAATTTCTATTTACTGTTCCCTATAATACCAGGATAAAGAAAGGGAATTTGTAGGGTATGAAACATCTTGAAATACACACTTCCAACAGACTTCTTTCAGGCTGATTATTTAATAATTTTGAGAGGTGCTGTATTCGCAACTTCCTCTGAAATTAATCAAATCAGAGCTGTTTAATTCTTTCAGGAGAATATAAAATGTCATAAAATGTCAATTCAATTCCTCTAATGTATTTTCCATTCTTTATTCTATGTCAAATTATATCAGTTAATATTTTGGGTATATCTAAGCCTATACTACTGAATGGCATCACATCCAAGGCAATGCTAGTTCAAAGTCACGCTATTAAGCTCTGTCAAGTGGAAGGTAGTTCAATGCTCAGCAAAAATTAAGTAAATCCACTTGCATTTACTGCTGAGCAGGGGTACTTTACTGCAGAGAAAATAACATCTCATGAATCCAAACCCTAGCTCACCTCAATAAAACGAAATAGTAGAGCCATAACCTGAGCATTTTTAATACAAGGCTTTACTGAACCTTTCCACTGTTTCAGTTCATTTTCTCAGTAGTTGTAAGTTGGGTGAATGGGAACTGCTGGACAAAATTCAGGAAAACATACCACAAGAACAATCCCACAAGGACCAAATAAGCCAGTCTAATAGTTTTCCAGGCTTCTGTAGGGGAATCAGATTCCATTTGGCAGGTCAACCTCCTAAATCCTTTAGATTACATTGCAGTAGGCACCACTGGGAATAATGCAAGCAGCTTGCATTTTGCAGACAAGACCAAATGGTGTTCTGAGCATGCCCACCAGCAAGAGCTGAAGCAGATGATGTATGTTTTGCTTTGGAATGCCACAAAACTTCCCTTTGCAATGGTATAAATCTCCCTAATACATTGAAATGTGAGCCTCAGGCTTTCAATTGTCTGTCAGAGGATGCAAATGGAAGGGATTTTTAAACTGCTTGGAGTCCTGGAAGAGGTAAATTAATAGACAGAAAGCAGAAGCAATTTCTTACAGGTTTTTTTTACTATACACACACCCAAACAGAAGATACAATGAAAAAGTAAAACACCTGTCATAAAGGGAAATTATGCAGCACTTTGCAAACGCTATCCTATTTCTACACTCCTCCAGTGGCAAATCTAAATCCCAAGAAACCCTGAAATTGAAAAGAATTACTTGAGGAAGAACAATGGGGCCATTTTGAAGTTTACCAGCTTTCTTTACAACCATTTGGAAGATAATCTAAGGAGGAAAACCTAACTGAATGTACAGGTTTTTCCAAGAGTGGATGTAGAGACATATTTCATTGCAGTTTTTGAAGCTAATTCTAGTAAGCATACCAAAAACCATTCCAGTACCAATGACAAACCCCAAGTGTTTGTGATGTTCCCAACACCATGTTGGTTGTCAATTAGGTTGATTAATTAGGTTGGTTGATTTATTTTGTGGTGCAACTGTTATGTCAAGAATCACCTACAACTCTTCTTCCAATCATTAAGTTTAGTTTGGTGGATAGTGTTTGCAGTGCAAATCAAACCCAAACTTTTCTGCCATGAGACTAATAATGTAAAGATATCACAGAAATATGTCCCTCAATTCCATGAGTTGGCTTTAGGATTTAAATAGAATATTTTCAATTTTATCTTGAATATTTTTCATTTTATTGTCATTCTCCTAGCAAACTAGAAGCAGTGGAAGCAAAGTTAAACTGAATTTTAATTTTCTTTCAATTATTGCAAAATGTAATTAACATCCAGAGTTTTAAGTGAGACATCTCCTTCTGTTCTCAGAAGGATCTGATGCATGATAGCCTTTCTACAAATGTGGTTATTTTTACCTAAGAACATTCTGAAGTAAATGAAATTTTAAATCATTACACTCCATAATGACAAATTTTTACTTCTTAAAAAGAAAAAACACTGCAATAGATTTATGAAGATGCCAGGATTTTCAATCTTAAGGTAAACGTTTTCATATTCAAACAACTGTGAACAATCTAAAGTGCTGAGAATGTTTTTGCACATGAAAAGCTGTGTTTAATGGAAACTTAATTTTCCATGTAAGAAGTAATATTCAATTAGCATTTGTTACCTCGCCAAGCAAAAACTATGGCTTTCCTGCTATCCTTCCCAGGCACTGTGATGCAAATTTTGCCTTTTTAGTTACTGGACCAGATTTGATTTTAGCTTGAGGTTGTTTACATGGACACTGCATTATATCTTTCAACCAGTCCTAGTATAACAAAGAGATTATTCTTCTGATCATTAGCTATCTTTCTAGGTTTTCCTGTGTAGCAATGATGTGTGCCAGAAAGTAAGCTAAAACTGTACCACAGGGGGAATTTCTGAATGAGACCTGGACAGTAGACACCAAATCTTATTACTTTCAGACATCTGCAATAATAACGAAGCATTCAGCAGTGCCTAATGAAATCACTCGGGAGATAGGACTTCAAGGGGTCATGTCATTTTTCAGATACCTAATAGAGACTAATGCTAATCTGGGGGAAAAAGATATCTGAAAATATTAAGGGATTGAAGCATCCAAATCCCATCAGAATTGGGTGTCTAAATTACAACATATTTTTCTCAAACTTTCAAGCTGAATATAAGTTTATATATTTTGAAGATGTTCACGCCTTTGTTCATATATAAAAGGAATCAAGTTTTAGACATGTTTTTAAGGCTTCAATATTGAAACAGATCTTACTGCAGAAGGTTTTCCTCTGATACTTAAAGGCAGTGTGAGGATTATGTGGGATAATGGGAGGACACCTTGCCTTACATTATCTCTTAAGTTATTATTCTCAGGTTTTACCACCAGTGGTGCTTTTACAAGACTTTCCCTCCTAAATCACCTCAGCACATCAACTTCTTGGTCAGCCACTCTCTGATTCTCCAGTGAGAAATCACTTTGTACCCCAGGAGTCTGACCCTTTTTAGAAAACTGCTGTAAATTTGGCACGTGTACCTGCTTGCTGACGGGATAAATAATTCAATAATTCAATAATTCAATTCCCTGCATTATGCATTCAAGAGAGTTCAAGTCATATATATTATTTATTGAGTGCTATTTAACCAGCTCTATCACTGACTTACACTCTGTCACTTACCTTAACATTCATTTCAGCACTTAATTTATCCCTTACTGGTTATCTCATAATTAAATTAACTAAGGATGTTATATAAAGCAATGATTGCAATATTTTGTGTTTCTATTGACACCTCCAGCATCAGTCTATCTTAAAATGTTCTTCTGCACTTTCCTAGACCATACAGTGGTTCACAAAGGACACCAGAGCCATCAACATTTTCAAAGGAGAGAAAATGTCTGGGAAATTATTATTTCAGATAAGCAAAATCTATTTATAAAATTTGATTAAAAAATTATCAGAAAAGTGATATTGAAAAGACCAGCAATTTAATTTCATTTTCTGTATTCTTATACCTCATTTTGAGATGTTACTTTTTATGTTATAATAGTGTAAATGAAAAGAGAGAACAACAATTACTGTGCTAAGTAATGTGAAAATGGAAAAAAAATTACTTCATGAAGATAAGACAATGTTTTCTAAAAGTAACTGTTTTCCAGATCACTACCAAAAAGTCTGCAAAGGAAGATATAAAGAATGTATAATCCTATTAACATTTGAGAAGCCTTTTTCATAGGATAATATTTGACAGTCATCTTGAAAGGTCAAATTTCAACTGCATTCATCACTCACGGATATTTTCTATAACAAAATCTTTTGCCAAGAATAAACATGTGGTACTTGTGGGTTGATATAGGCTTTTCTATGGCAACTACTGCCTTAGTCCCAATCAGAATTCAGGCAAGAGGCTTCAATACTTAACCAAGCGCAACTGATCTTTTGCTACCTTGCCGTAGACCATGACTCTGTCCTGTTGGTAGCACAGCACTTCCAGTGGCACTCAACAATTTTCAGTATGGAAAAGTGTTCTACACCTAATCACTCGACTCAGGTCTTTGCCAGTAAGCTGTTCTGCATCAATGAACAGACAAAATCTCCTGGGGAATAATTCTTGCCATCTGATGACAGACTTATCAAGCTGGATGGATGAGTTACTCACTGCAGATACCTCTCTCTCCCACAGACTAGAGAAACCTTAGCTGGTTGGTGGCTTAAGAGATGTTTATTTATAATTATCCATCCTTGCAAAGGACTGCATAGGAAAAAGATCAACTCTTCTGAGAATCTGCCCAAGTGGCTTTATGGCTGCAGAAAACCTCTCATCTCGTGTAAGAAACAAAGATTTCCTTTACAAAATTCTGACTTTACTGATTGTCTTCATTGAGGCAGTGGTTCTATCACCTGATGACCCCTACCCGCCCAAGGTTGGGAATTGGAAAAAGGAAAGGAGACCTTTGGGTTGAAATGAAAACAGATTTAATATAATAATAATGATAATGATAATGATGATGATGATGATGATGACGATAATAATAATTTAATTGTAATACCAAATATCAATATAAAAAACACAAAGTTATATTCAGCTTATATAGTAGTCACAAGCTGTGCACTCCCAGATGTCAAACACTATGAGCACCACAGCTCTGGCAAAAGTATCTGACACAACGAACAGGGGATCAGGCCTTGGGAGCAGAATGATGGGTGAGACTCAACCAGGGATAATGACCATCAAGGAAAGAGGGCCATCCTCAGTAAACTTTCTAATTTATAGTGAGCCAGCTTGGTTTTCGCTCCTCCTACCTTCTGCACCTGGCTAATTCAAAACTGCTAATGACCTTGATCACTATGGCAACCTGCATACCAGGGCTAAAATGGAGTGTCTTGTCAACTTTGTTCCTACCAAATTGAGTGCTGTAGTCTTGGCAAAAATACAGCTTTCCTGAAGAGAAAAGTGATTCTATGATTCTATCCTAGCAAAATGAAGACACTGATATTCAAAATAGTTGTTTACATCACATGTAGTAAATTCAGTCATAGTGAAAACAATTAATATGACCAATAAATTTAAGTTTTTAAAATTAGGTATGTTTAAACAGTTATTGAGTTTATACAAGCACTGCACCTTTGGTCAGATCAAAACTTTCCTGAGATAGTTTAGTAGTTCTTCTTTCAATGCAAATGTGGTAACTAATGCCAAATCAACCCATCAGTTCTAGTCAATGTTTGCAAATACTCACTTGTAATGACCAGAGTGGTATAAATACAGAATGCAGAATAAATGGCAAAATTATAAGTTTCAATCTTGTTAAAACTTGCTGCTTTGTATATATGTATGCTTTTGTGTTTTTCTTCTATTGCTTTATAATTTACTTAAAAACATGTTCAGCATTTTTTATTATTATTTAAAAAACTAAATAGAGCAGCTAAGCAGAAAAATCACACCTACAACCAAACTGACAAATAATTTTTCCCCATTTATCATCTTACTCTGAAAGAATGTGGGGTAGTTGATGCTCCAGAAGGGAGAGCCACCCTCCAGGAAGACCTGGACAGACTGGACGAGTGGGCTAGCAGGAACCTTATGAAGTTCAACACGGACAAATATAAGGTCTTACATCTGGGAATACATAATCCAAGAACACAGCTGAGACTGGGCTCGACCTGGCTAGAGAGCAACTCTGTGGAAAGGGACCTGGGGGTCTTGGTGGACGACAAGGTCAACATGAGCTGCATGTGCTGCAGCTGTAAAGAAAGCCAACAGGATGCTGGGTTGCATTAAAAACGGCATCACCAGCAGAGACAAAGAAGTCATTATCCCTCTCTACTTGGCACTGGTCAGACCACACCTTGAATACTGTGTCGAATTTTGGTCCCCACTATACAAAAAAGATGTGGACAGGTTGTAAAGGGTCCAGAGAAGGGCTACAAAGATGATCAGAGGACTGGAAGACCTGCTGTATGAAGACAGGCTGAGAAAACTGGGCCTGTTCAGCCTTGGGAAGAGAAGACTTAAGGGGGACCTTATCACCATGTACCAGTGTCACGGAATCGCACCAAAATGGCTACACGCTCACAAATAATGAACTCAAACAAGCGTTAATCTGCAACTGAAATTAAGCAGACAAAACTTCATTCACCAAAACAACATTCTACTGACATTCAACAAATACAGATTCGGTATGTTGGTTGGGAATATTACCAGACACAGCTGAGTTAAGAATTCTTAAAGTTTTGGCCAAACGATCCAAAATGTGCACTCACTCATTCACCAAAAAAGAGAGGGCTCTCAATCTCGAGAAGTTACCTTAAGTGGCGTCCCAACTCAAGGGGAGAGTCTCTGTCTGCAGACCTGCTGCTCTGAATAGGACCAACTGAAATGAGTCCTCTGATGGGGCCCCATTTATACCCTGGTCGAATCTGATCTGTGGTCAATACATGGTCGTGTCAGCCCCCTACTGGCTGAGGACCCCAACTTTCCCTCCTTTGACCCCCACTGTGTGGACCAGACATGAGCTGTGAGGGGGGAGGCAGTCCTGGCACCACCACCGAGGCCAGAACCTTTAGCACTGTCTTTGTTGGGTCTTTCTCAGGTCTTTAGTAGGGTGGGTGCATCTGCCACAACCTGTATATAAAGGGTAGCTACGAAGAAGATGGAGACTCCCTTTTCACAAGGAATCACTTGGAAAAGATGAGGGGTAATGGACACAGGTTGCTTCTTGAGAGATTCCGATTGAACTCCAGAATAATTTTTTTACCATGAGATCAATCAGACATTGGAATAATCTCCCAGGGGAAGTGGTAAATTCCCCTGCTTTGGTCAGTTTTAAGAGTCAGCTTGACAGGGTGCTGACTCATCTCATTTAAACTCTACTTTTAGCTCGAGAGGTTGGACTAGATGATCCTTGTGGTCCCTTTCAACCTGGTATTCTATGTTTCTTTGTTTCTATGAATGTTCATTTTTATTTACCTAGAGTGAATTTTGCCATTTGCTTAGAAGCTAAAGCTGTCCTACAGCAAGAACTCTGTGCCATATGGGTGAGCAGAAGGCTCAGAAAGAGATCACTAGTGAAGTTCAAAAGCAACGTTGTTTAGGAAGTTAAAAATTCGGTGAAACCTGTGAAATGAGAGTGAAACCTTGCTCACAGTCAATATTACAGCTATATTATGTACTAAAATATTTCTAAATCTTATAGTTAAAGAACTGGGCCTTATGGAGGAAATAGTTATTTTGAGAATACCAAAGACAGCGATGTTACCTGTGTCATCAATAATGCCTGTTGATTTTGTCACATTTCATTAAATGTGATTACATTGGGTTGTTTTGGGACATGCAGCAGGCAAGTACCACTTGTAAAACAACACTTGCTCTTCAAAGTGTGCAGAGATTAATAGTGATGTTTATTAATAGTATCCAAAATTGTATAGTCTCCTATGAGAGTGAGGATGTGGAACACAGACTTTGGCCAATGTAAGAAGGAGAATTAACTTTTTCTAACTGCAGACATTTCAGTATTTCATCAAAGTCTGTAATCTGGGCCACACTGACATAGTCAGTGTGTAGAAATGTAGAAATAGGATGCAGTTCATTGCTCAAATGTAGAGATCTAATATCACTTTGGTGTCTTGGGACATCATGACTGGGCTGACACAGTTGAATGCTTCCAGATACAGCAGCTGCAGGTGGGTGACTTGTAAATTCCAGGATAAAATTGTAAATTCCAGATCTCACAAGACACCCCTCTGTGGACAACAGCCTCTACACAGTAACTCCCACTTGTTTTAGATACCTGCTTCCAAAGCTGGTCCCACATCTTCCCATTGATCTAAGAGGGAGTCTCATTGGTCAGCTGGGACTAAATGGTTCAAGTTAAGTGAGAAAAACTCTGCCCCAAGTGACATAGAACAAGGGAATCTTTCAGTGTAATCTTAAGGCATGTATCATCATTAAACAAACAGAAGAAAATACAGGGACAGAATACATTCTTCTTTCATTTTTAATTTGAACATAATATTTATGTATGTGAGTAATTATGTTGTAAAAATGTAGGTAATACAGCTTAAGCTTGATCTACAAGGAGAGTATTTCAAGACCACTCTTTCTGCAGTGTTGCTGTTTGGATTAAAACAAAAATCACTGAAAGACAACCACTTCACTGAAAAGTCCCTCCTCATTTCAGATTAAATGTAAGTTACTGTGGTCTTCCTTTTAGCTTTGTTCACTCCCTACAGACACTCATGCAATTAATATTGCTTGGAATGAACATGAGCAGGAATTTCTAATTTCCACAGTTAAAATCTGTCTTTATGCACAGAATTAGCCCAGTGATTTTTAGAAAGTGAAAATCTGCTGTGTAGGGGAAATGAGATCTAAATGCTGCAAAATGGATATGCAGTCTATCTAGTTGAACTTGTAGTTCTGAAAGGCAAATCTCTGATTATGCTTATCAGTTTAACAACCAGCCAGTAAATCAGCCAGCGAGGCAGAAATGAGCCAAGCACAGGTAACATCTTAAATATGTCTGGGATTCAAGCCTCTCCAAAGTCTCCCAGCATCTCAGCTTTCAGGGATGAAGTTGTTTCTCTCCTGGTAATGGAAAAGGAACATGTTCTGTCAAAAAAAAGAAAAGAAAAGAAAAGAAAAGAGAAGAAAAGAGAAGAAAAGAGAAGAAAAGAGAAGAAAAGAAAAGAAAAGAGAAGAAAAGAAAAGAAAAGAAAAGAAAAGAAAAGAAAAGAAAAGAAAAGAAAAGAAAAGAAAAGAAAAGAAAAGAAAAGAAAAGAAAAGAAAAGAAAAGAAAAGAAAAGAAAAGAAAAGAAAAGAAAAGAAAAGAAAAGAAAAGAAAAGAAAAGAAAAGAAAAGAAAAGAAAAGAAAAGAAAAGAAAAGAAAAGAAAAGAAAAGAAAAGAAAAGAACACTATTAGCAAAACTCCAACGAGGGCCTTAGCAACACAAATCCAGCATCAAAGCTATAGACGTGTTTGATGCTAGTGGCTTATCTTTCACACTAATTTATTAATTTTGAATGCTATGCATGTTATACAATGATCTGTTCTGTGGGGAAGCCACCAAAGCTTAGACAAAGAGATCAAAGAGAGCTTTTTATGTAAATGAGCATAAAGGGTGCGGGATTTCTCTTAATTTTTATGTCTAGCTTTCCAGTTTACAATGACATTAATGTAAAGGATCCTTTAAGAGCACAAAAGATGTATTTTCTTTAAGTTGCCTCCTATGGCAAGTTCTTATTATATCATTTTTAAAAGCTCATCTTCAAAGGAAAATAAGTTATTTTTTACTGGAAAATTACTTTATGCCTCTTTAAAGCTTAAGTACTGAATAACATGATGCATTTCCTTCTGTCACATGTATCAAACTACCTCACATTTTGACAAATGTTTTAAGGAGACCCTTTATTGTCATTACTTAATAAATATATTCTTGCAATTATTGTGCTCAAGATGAAATTTTTTCTGACATTACTAGGAAAGAAATGGAAATTACTGAAAAACCAAGGAATTTTGTTCTGAACTAAATCACTCTTCCACCACAGTACTCTTACACTAAATAATATATTGCCATAAAAAGTTCTTTCAAATACAACTACCATTTCCTGACCAAAAGAAATAATTTTCTTACAAAAAAAAATAAATCTGAACTTAACTTTTAAAAGTATAGTTCTTAAAATAAGTAAAATGCTGATTTAAGGACATTGCTTGATCCTGCAAGATACCAAATATACATTAAAACTTACAGAGTTATGTATCAGTTGTTATGATTATTGAGGACTGTAAAGAATCTAACTCAGTCTAACATGTTGTTACCTGGCTTGCTTCTAGACTGCTAAATCTGCAGGAAGGAAAAACACAGTTACTTCCAATTCAAATGGTGTCTTGTAAATCCATACTGGGGCTTTCTTTTCCCTCCTGAAGCTTCCTTTTGGCTCTAATGACACAATTTAGCACCTAAGTTAAGCAGTTATAAGTTCTTCTCTGAAATGTCTCATGCAAAATAAATAAAAAAATAAGTTTTCCCACTTAATATTTTAACTCTTTTGCCTTCGCTTTATACTCAGTTTGATTCAGTTTTCTGGTAAGTGTAATGGCATGCAGCACCGCTGTGAGCTCTCTCCAGACCCGCACTGCAGCATGCTTGTCTTGTGCGAGAGCTGAGAGGCATGCTGAACATGGGCGACTCTGCCTGTGGAAATCTTGTGACAAAATGACTCATCGTTTCCTTTGTGCTTCTCCCGTTATTTTCGACAAGGGTGCACGAACTGCTGTCTGTCAGTAAGAAATCTGAAATAATTTCCATATCTCTCTGTGCTCTTCCTGTTCATGTCTATCTGCTAGCCCTGCTTGCCATGTTTAGTGTAAAGTTTATTTTTAATAATGCTAATACTTTCTAGGGTTACAGCATTTTAGGCTGAAGAAATTTACTTTATAATATTGAACACATTTTACCGTAATTTTAATAGTATTAACATTTTTCACTATGCATGAAGATTCTTGAAAAGATGTTAAAATCTAGGAAGTGAGGAAATTTGGGTCTCACTCCTGGATCTGCTGCTGAAGTGACCTTTACATACATCATCTTTCCCTGTTTTTACTTACAAATAAGCATAATAATCCAGATCTCCTCTGTAAATCTCTCTTCTGGAAGAGCAACAGAGGAAACCCTCAGACTCTATCTATACCTGTGCCTTAACACAAGCCCAGACTCTCTCTTTGTTCACGTTGAATGGCTCCTATGTGGGTGGGACCAGAAAGTCCAATTTATGCTGTGCTTTAAAAGGTATCATACATTTACATTTACGTTTCAGCTATACGTAGCTATACATATACACTACAATTAAACTATTTTGAGTTGGAAACTTGTTACGGTCATCAACAGACATTTCTTAGGGCACAATTATCTCATTAGAGACACCAAAAATGCTTGTGCCTTGATTATCAAGGGAGAACAGATGACTTTGTCAGGTATAGACAACTAGAGTTAGGAAGATTAAGTTCTCTGTTGACAGCCAGCAATACAGGTGATGTTCATGAACACATGGATATATGAAGGCCCATTTAGGATGTGTACTATCGATATAAATGTTTCTGAAATGGACCTGGCCTCTATCAGCTGACAGTCAGCTGTAAATTTACTTTCAAATCATGACAGAAGGAAATTTCTTTTTGTTTAGTGTTTGCTTGGCAGCTCTAAATGATGGGGTCAAATTACCAGAAATGTTGTTTTCTGTAAGAAAATGCTGCTGAAAATATTACAGCACCAGTCAGTCTTGAACTTCCAAAGCTAATGTTCATTCTGTCTTTCGCAGAGTCAGCATTTTATGGAAGTGAATTTCTTAGGTGTAAGCAAAACACTTATCCTGTACAAGTAACAATCTTCCAACAAGCGATTTACATTTTCCTTTGGATCAACAGTATCTCAGCATTTTACAACTATGGATGTTTCTCTTTAATCCTAGACCCAAGAATTACAAGATCTAAAGCACTATTTCTATTTATTTTCACACTGCCTGTTCCTCAGCAAGTGCAAGATTTGTGTGGAATCGATGTCCCTTGCTGTAAAATCGTGAAATTTCTCCCAGTGGAGCAGGAAGACATATGGGGACTCGTTGAGTGTGTTTTCTTTCAGCAGACTTGCAAAGCTGTGAAGATGTTTTTCACCAATTGTTTACAGTTTGACTTACTGAAGCTCTCGAACATATCAGAGCAAAAGTAATTATAGCTGTGAAGCTCTGGTGAGTTGTATCTGTCTTTTGTTTAAGCAAAGAAGTGAATTTCTACAGTTTGCAGAGAAAAAATGTATTGGAAAGCAATCCCTCTGGCTACTTCATTTCCTATCACAACTGCCAGCTCCTGACACATCGCCCTGACCAGATTGTTCAGTGATTATTCAAAAAATAAGACTTAATTCACTTTCCTAGATATGATATGCCATTTCTGTGAAGGATCTTGTACCTCTGACATTTCAATTAGAGGGATGAAACATCAGCATCCGACCTTTACTCTATAACGATGGAAAACTCTCATCCTCTCACTTTCTGCTTTTACTTCTTACTCACCCTTTCCACATACGAAAAATTTCTATCATATTCATAGAGAGTGCTAGAACCAAGGATAATACCATAAATGGGATTTTGCAGCCTAAGCATGACAGTCCTTGTCTTTTGAGGTGACCTAAGTTATCTGAAACATTTTCATACAAAACCTGCAGGAGACATCTTCGTTCCGAAGGTGGAGTGGGAGGCCAGGGAGCAATACCAGAACATCTTAGGTAGTGAGAAACTATGTTTTGGTACCAGAAACTCTCACTATTGATCAGCTACAGCCCTATGATGCTTGTTGCACTTTATCAGGTTTGGTTTGCAACCTCCACCCAACATCACATTTACACTTCCTCTCACAAGCAGAGTCCTTAACTGGATTAAAGTAATGCCTAAAGGTGCTCAGAATAAATAACATGCTGTGCTAATATTTGCTGTAGATGGAGCAAAAACACTGAACTCCCCACTCACTGCTTCAGGAGAGCTTAATTACAAAGGAGAGCAAGTTATCGGAACAGGTCCTCTGCCAGCCATGCAGTAGGGGTGAGATTGCTCCTTGGAACCCAACCCCAGAATAGGATGTCCTTTCCCCAGGAACAGTGCACTTGAATCCTCTAAGACCCAAGTGACCAAATATATGCAGTCTGTACATCTGTCACCACAGCTTCTCATCTCACCTCCAGCACCTTCCAGTGTCAGCATCTGAGGGAAATCTCTGGGTTGAATAAGGCCCATTGCAATGACTAATAGGTAGTCTTGGAAACAACTATAGAAATAGCATCCACATCCAATTAGATATTGGTGTATTGCCATAACTTTAATAGCATCAGTTGTCACTGGTAACTTTGTTCTAATGTTACAGAAAACTCCAGTACTGATTAATAGTTGCATTCTGAAGGTATACATGTAAAATTTCTATCTGAAATGTGAAATAAATAGTTTTTCCATCTCCCTGAAATGAGATATTATAATTTAAGATAATTTGGAGCATGAGGTTGACATTTTAGTTAACTAATAGCTCACAGAGATTAAAATCATGTTAATTCCAGCTATACATCCCAAACTTACTTGTCTAATCTGTTCAATAAGAAAGAAATACCCATTCTTATTTTTTCTTTAAAATATTTTCTTTAAATTGTTTCCCTATTGATTATGTCAATTGGACATAGTATTCTTTTCAGTTTGAGGAACCAGATACATTTCCTTCAGGCACTAACATCTCTCTCTGTTACTTTCCTCATTTGATTACTTCAATTATTATGCCTTCCATCTAGTGAGATTCCTTCAATAATCTTCTTTCAATATTTGCACAATGCAATCCTAAAACAGATGAAGATGCATAGTGGCCTGTATGTAGAACACACAGAAAGTAGCAGGCAGCAATCATTTGTGAAATCTAATTTAACAATACTCTGGTTAATGTTTGGACACTGCTTTTTTCTGTGCTGCTCATTGCAGTCTGTTGTTTTTCATGAAGTAGGTGCTTAGGATCTGCAATGCAGTAAGAGTAATTTTTACTTGACTGCAATTTTCTTGACATTTGTTTTAAATCCCAACACAATTCTTTCCATATATATATATATGAAATTTTTCTAATATTCATTTTAGAGCAAAATTTAGAGCTGTTAATTGATGAATAATGTATCTCAAGACACTAAAGAAATTAGTATACTAAATAGATCAGATAAATGTTTTTGACAGAAAGAATCCACTGACAACACAGAGCAGTTTTGAGATTCATATTATTCAAATCATGCCCTCAAATGAATCATTGCAATGAGTTTTCTGATGGCACAGCATGTAAAATAGTTCTTGCCCCCAAATGATTGTAAGTTGTTATTTCACAGTGTGGAAATCCCACCAGTCTGTTGTACAGTCTAAATGTAAATTATTTACAACATAAATAATGAATGACTCTGTTTTGTCAACTTATGGAATATACCGACACTGATTACAATAACCCTATGGTAAACGATGATAGATTGCTTCTTTACTGAGAATGCATTTGCCTCTGTTGCTTTACAAAAGAAAAACACAACGCACACTAGTTCTAACTAGCTTGTATTCTAAAAGCTAAAAATTAAAAAGCAAGTTACCAGAAATAAGTAATTCAATGAAGCAATTATTTCAGTTTACATACATTAAGTGAAGCCTCTAGAGTGCTTTAAGCTTGCAGTCCAATTGAGGATTCAATGACATTCAGCAGAGGAATGTGGTAGAGTAGGAGATACAATTTTGCACAAAAGAAAGCATTAAAAGAGCAGTTAATTTAGGATACATCTCAACATGAGTATTTTCTACTTTTCAGAGGTGCTTAACTGCTCACTGCATAGGCATCCTTTTGGCTATAGGACACTTCAGTAAAATTAAAGTGTCATATTCTAGCACTATGAAGTCAGTGCAGGAAGTAAGGAGACTATGGGGAAAAGGCAGACTGCCTTCTTCAGTTGACCAACTTGGATGACGCAGTGAACCTGAAAGAGACATCTAGAGCTAGCAGGATGATTCAGAGATAATTACCTAAATGGCCACTTAAGTTTCCTGCACACTCATTGGAGAGACTTTGGTTTGAGACTGATTATCTTGAACTTTAAGAACAGTGCTTAAAGCTGGCCAATGAGATATATAGCAATGTGTCAGATCCCTTGCTCCCATTAAAAAGAGCAAAAAGTGGCCATGTACCAGTTTGCCTCCTTCCACTGAAGATTCAGACCGTCAGGTCCTCTTCAAAAAGCAAATACACACACAGGCAGGGAGCAGCAGAGCAGCTTGTGAAAGAGCTCAAAGCCAACAGCACTCATCTGCTATGGATCAAATATATCTGCAGTCAAAAAAAATTCAAATCCCTGTTCACCCATTCTTCAAAGCCTATTATATAAATGTGAAAGGGGCAGAAAAGTTATTCTTCACCCTTCTCCCTGAGTCTGGGGGAATCTGCAATAAAGAATGCAAGAGTCAAGGCACAGAAGAAAAGCAAATAAGAAACTGCAGACACAGCCTAATAGGTAGGGAAACAAGCCAGAAGGGAGAGGATAAGAACAACTTAAAGACACAAGACATTTATTAACTTTGTTTTGCCCATGCACTCCCCAAAAGAAGTTACTGCAATAAAATTCCTTCATTTATTCCCACAAAGCCTGGCAACACTTCTAAATAGGACACAATGCACTTCAGTAGAGATTTGTCTGTGTAGCTTCTGTTATATGTTTCACACTGGAGGATTATATTTGTTTCCTGAAAATGTGACTGTTATTAGCGTGCAAAGGGGTGACCGAACAGATGGGAGAACAATAAATGGAGAATTAGAGAGGATTCCTTTAGAAAACCAGAAATCCTGAGGGATTATTTGTGGAGTTAATTTATTTTCCACAATAAAGGATGATGATTAAGCAGAATTGACAGATAATGAGTTAGAGAGTTAGAGACTTAGTTCACTTGACTTCAAGTGGAAATTAAACGTGAAACTGAATTTTAAATGGCATTATGAGGTGAAAATTGGAAAAATATTTGGTACAACATCATCCAACTCCTATTATTCCGCCCATGCTAATCTCTGCTTTTAGTCTGAGAAATAAAATTTACAAGCTACTGTATGAGAGATTGAGCAGGTGACAGGGACTGGATCCAACATAATTACAAATGCTTACCTGAATGTGACTCTAATTATTTCTAAAACTTATTCATTAAATATGTGGATATGGTAAACTCAGGTGAAAATATAGAAAGTGTATTGCACTGTTCAAAGCAAGCACAAAATGTATTGATTGTTCTATCTAAGAAACAAATTTATCTCTTAAATGTTCTTCTAAAATACCTGTAGGAGAAAGTTCTAATGTTGGATATTTGGATATATGGCTTGTCCTGAATTTAGAAGAAGGCATTATATCCCTCCAAAAAAATCTAAATAAGGTGTTTCTAATTCACCATAAAGCCAGAAAAATATAGGAATGACTACAATTGGCCCAAAGTGCTACTGAGCCAACAACAGAAGTAATTGAATAGCAAACTGTATATAAACTGTTAAAATCTAGACAAAGATAATGTTGTACCAGACAAAATATTAAATATAATATTGTAGAAGCATGAAATATGAAGCATTTTTTCCCTTTCTTTAGTGGCTTCAACAATATTTTCAACATGACCTGATAGTCCAATTTTAATTAAAAAAAAATAAACCACTAGTCAGCTTTCTGAAAACCAATAAATTTGCTAGTGAACAGTATTCTGCACAAGTACTGCATGTAGAGAACTTCACAAAGTGAAACTTCATTCTACAGTTAATCATCAACTTCATCTTGAACAGTGAACTTGAGACAGTTTTATCCTCTAAACTCAGTATTCTGTAAGACATATATAAAACTGGATGTGAAACAGGAAAGAGAAGTAAAATGGGACTAGAATGGATTTCTCAGCTGAAAAAACCTTTTTTTTAGACCTATACAGTTATATTTAACAAAAAACTTGAAGTCTCAAAATACACTCTGGTTGATGGTGGTGGGGAAATGAGTATGCAGTAAAGGATATAGAGGTAGCCAAAATAATAGGATCAACAGACCATCTAGAAAAGTATCTTGTCCCTGGCACTGGACAAGTAGCAGATGCTGAGAAGAATTACAAACAATAAAGCACAACATAAGACTTCCTAGTACATTCTCTCATCGTGCAGGAGACTGTGTCTCATGAGCTGCCTCATCCACAGCTATTGTCTTTTTATTTATTGCCCTCTGATGCCTTTTCCCTTTCAGGATTCAAAAAAAACCTAAAATGTTTGCAACCTATATTAAGCTTTTAACCTCTGCACATCCAGGGCAAGTTTTGTAATGTAACCATCCCTGTGAGAAAAAGTGTATCCTTCTGTTTGTTTTGTGTCTGCATGCTGATCATTTTATTTGATTTATTCTACTTCTTGTGGTCAGGACAGTGAACAATCAACCCTTATTCGTCTTCTTTCTGCTGTTCATATATCAAAAGACTTATCAGTTATCTCATCCTAGCTGAAATGTCCTAGTCCATCCAGTGGTTATAACAGCCAAAGACCCAGCCACACTTCTGACCCTCCATGTCATCTTTCCAGTTGGGATGTGTTTCTTCTGAGAAGTAGGGAACATACTTGCCTCCAAATGCAGGTGCACCATGGAGTTATACACCACTACAGCGATGCTTTCTGATGTGTTGTCTAATCCTTTCCCATTAAGTCATGGTTTAATTTGCTTTTTGACTGTTGCAGAGTACTCAGATGATTTCTCTATGCATTTATGATTTGTGACTCAAAGATCTCATCTCTGGTTGGCAATAGTTAACTCAGAACTCATCTCTGCAAATAATAAAAAAAACGTACTTTTATTTTTCCCATGTGACATATTACTTTTGAGTTTTGTCAGCAATCTGCTGCCTAGTGATTCAATACTGCAAACATCTGCAGTTCTCCACCATGAGCCATTGTCTTTATTATCCCAATTAATCAAGTTTCATAAGTGAATTTTGTCACCCCATTATTAATATTCATAAATATGTGTAACAGCACAGGCCACAGGTCAGACCTCCATGGAGTCTGTAAGTGATTTCCCTGCAGAGTGAACACTTTGAAGATGTTAAAACTGGAGATTGTTTAAAAAAAAATTGTGGCCAAAGCAAAGGACTGGGAAAATTCTCCCTCATAATGCTCTCTGGTTTTCTATTCTCTTCACAATTAATAACTTCCATTTCTGTGGTGGATTTTTTTTTGCCTAATTAACAATAATCATTAAAACCATATCACTTCTTTGATGTGGATTCTTTTTCTAATTCCTGGTCATTACTGCTGAAGTAATGGGATTTAAATGTATTTAAATTAGACTTAATTTGGTGTATTCTAGAAAGTAGAATATACTTGGTATTTACCAGACATCACCTGGATTTGGATGAAAAAGACTGAATCTATATAACCAAATAAACTCCAACAAACACACAAACATCTCAGATATTAAATTTCAAAAGGTTGCAAATGCAAATCTTTACACGCAAACTGAATTTCAGTCTGATTTTTAGAATTCTTTACATTAGCTGATGCTTCAAGAAAAAGACCCTGGAGAGTTACAAATCCTGTGTGAAGAATATGAAAGACCCCAAAGGGAGCTGGGATATCAGCACTACAACGCAATACACTGTTTCTATCAGTCACATGCAGACAGTGATCTTTAGCTTCAGCAAATTCGTGATTCCAGAAGACAAGTGAGAATATTGCTATTGCAAAGTGGGAAGTGGGAATTACTGTGGGAGAAACACCACACCACAACCACCTTCCCCAAAAAAGGAAATAAATATATCCTATTCCCAGATGTGGAACACTGGAAAATATCTGCATTTCACTTATTACTCACAGTTAGATGCACAATATCTACATAAAAATGCAGATATTCGTGATACAACATAGATTTCCAATGGCTTCCTTGCTAACAAATATATTATTATAGGGGTGTTACAAAATCAAGAGGGGAAGAGCAACTAGCCAAGACAAGGAACGCAATCTCAATGCAGGAAAGGCTAATAGTCATATGTAAAGATCCTATTCCTCAATATATTAGCCTATATCTGCACTTTTTGCCCCAAGACTAGAAGTGTGGGCCTAGATTTAGTATATATTACATGCATGTATAGCTGCGTTTCAGATCTCTGTCCCTCATTATTTAGTTTATGTCTATCTGGGTGAGGCAGAACCTTGCTTTCATACCTCTTTCCTCGAGCTGTATATGCATTTTTATCAGATCATTGGAGCAAAATGCAAAAAAAAAAGTCCAGGGTGCAGGAACTTTTTCTTCTCTTCCCAAGTTCACAAATGCTTTTGCTTCCTGCTGTCCTTCTGATCCTGCTGCTCATCTGCTGGGAAGCACTTTTGAACACTTCAGTCCAACTGAGATTTTGTTTTTCTTATTTTTTCCCCGCATATAAGTTCTTGGTAACTTTATCTCACATAACTCTCTTTACACTGGAAGATTTTTGTAAACTATTAATGTTTGCAAAGATGATAAATGGTAACTTTTTAAAAAGATCTAGTAGTACTCTCAAAAATAGGGGGGGAACCAAAATGTTTGTAAGCAGAAAGCACAAACCCAACAAAACACAGAAGAGTTTCTGCAGGAGTGAATTCTGGACATCAGTGTGGCTGTCTTCCACCTGTCTCTATTTTCCGTTACTTGCAGAGTCAAACTGAGTACAATATTATTTTTTCCAAATGTCAACCCTTTTCATAGCAGCACTAAACCAAAAGATCATTCCAAAAAGGTGAGGAGCCATGGCCTTACCTTTGAAAATGGTATGTCTCATGAATTGGAAAAGATCTTTGGAAGAGACAGTTTACCTTCAAGACATGACAGCAAGGTCTTAAAGGTAAGGAAATTTTGTATTTTAGAAAAATCTTTACAGGGTTGCACCAAAAAATTGAATGAGCAAGTTGATCTAGAGGGTGTAGGGAGGATGTGAACATTAGGCCGAGGGGCAATTAAAATGGCGGCATTTATGTTTCAAATGGTCTTAGAGAAAAGAATAAACAAGAAGTGGGATGAATTTTCACTTCAGATTAAGCTTCTACTGAGATAACCATACTTAAATGTGCAAGAATCAAGAAAGAATACTTTAGATGTTGTCCTTCATTCAAAGCCAAGATTCAAACAAGCAATATTAGGAGCAAATTACTTATGGCATATCAGTTCTCAAGAGGCTTGCTTCAATCAAAAAAAAAGCCCAAAGCAAATCTCATGTCAACACACACACAATGCTCTAGTCAAAAACGGACAGTGTATGTGTCAAAGCTCATGTTCATTCAAGTCCTGAGTTTTCATGAATTTTTCTTCGTCAAAGAAGATGATATATGAAACATCACTAGTTCAACTGATTTCTACAGGGATTGTTTAGAGCTGTAATTAAACTGCCAGAACTCTAGACTTAAGATGATGATATAATACTTTAAACTGAGAAAATATGGAAAAAGCAGTATGACAGAAATTACTGTTAGAACAGGGGAGAAGGGCAAAAGGTGAAGTGAATATTGCAATGTTTTTTAATAATTTTGCTGCACATAAGTAATGCCATTCTTTTCTAAAATAGCTTTTGTGAGGTAATCTAAAAGCTAATTTCTGAAATTCTAAATATTGACTAACCTTGCCTGTAGGAATTTGCAATCTGTCCTGTGGGCATAGGAAATCTACACTAAAGAACATTCAACCGGTATGGCTGTTACTAAAATGTTCTTCTGGTAATTTATCTTCTTTTTAAAAATCTGTAATGAGGTAGTAGGGGGGAAATGGGAAAATTAGAAGTTGGAACACTACGGATATACCTTATATTTCTACATAAGCATACAGAAAGTGTTTATATCTTTTTTTTCTTTATTGTACCACATAGGAGTCTTAGGTCTTTTTTAAAATACTCATCATATTTACTATATGAAGATGATTCTCTGGAAAGCACTCACTTGAAGACTTTAAAACAACATTCTGTATTATTAGGTGTAATTATTAGTCTTCACTAGGGAGTGGAAAGTTCCAGTCCTTGGGCTCCTCTGCTTTTGGGAGCTAAAATCAAGAGTTTCAGAAACAATTTGTGACTTTGAATGTCCAAATCAGATCCAGTGAAATGGGTTGTGTGAAATTTTCTTTTCCTGAAAATTTATTTTTACAATTTGAATGTCAGAAGATGAAGGTATTCAAATTCATTTATTTATTCAGTGTCACGTTGCTGGGTTTTCTTATAAGTGTCAGGCCAAATTCAAGACATATTTGAGTTGTTGGGGCTTTTTAAGACTTAAGTCTATAGCAATTTTTAAACAAACTAGTGGAAGATGTGAGCAGTCAGCACTTATGAATGTCAGGACTGACTTGTAGGTAAAGCATGAAGAGAAAATTAAATTGAAGAAACTACTTCATACATCATTTGCAACAGTTGACCTCAGCTTGATATTCAATTTGTGCTTTACATGTATGTTAAACATAAAATCCCAAAGAGAAGAATAATAGCAGAGTAGAAAAAATAATGAGAAAAAAAAGTTAAAAAGAAAAGAGGAATAAGACAATTGTTAAGAGAGAAATCTCATTAACAATTAGCTGCTCCAAATGTTTCTGTCTCTCTCCATCTGAGCGCTGTCATCTCAGGAAAGATTATAAACATGGAAAATAAATTGCAATGCCAACCTCTTCTGTTTCTTTCCCCTACACTCATACAGAATAAAGGGTTTCCACCACAGGTTCCTTCAAACCTCTCTGAAGTGTAACAGAGGTTTCTTCAACTTGAGGAGCAATTTCTTGTTTGAACATGCTAATTTATTTTCAGTGTGAGGTATAGGACAGTCAAGGTGAAGTGATGGCCTTCAAATTCATTAAGGAAAGCAGAACTGCAACTCCAAACTGATACGCTCGTTTAAGGTAAAGTAATCTGTATCCAAGGTGCACCTTTAATACATCATCAGAAAAAAATTATCCTGTCACACAAATATCTATTCACATTTTGCAGTTTCTTTATTTAGATAGAAACAATGTTGAATAAAAGTATATTTTCAAAATAGAGGTTATGATATGAAACAAACCCTAATTCTTGCATTTTTTCTGCATTTACGCTAAAAATTCACTACAGATAACTCCCTGCAGTGTTCAGTATTTCTAGCTTTTCTTCACTGGTTATACTCACCTTTACTGTTCTGGCTCATCAACACTTGGAGGTGAGTCGGAATCTGTGTATAATGTGCTTATTCCTATCTCTGTATTTTTGTTAAGATCAATTTCTTCTTGTTGACTTTCAGTGAAAATTAAAATAAAAAAAGATGAAAACAAACTGATTAAGCTGAGAGCACTTTAGTGTATTCTGCATAATTGTTAAAAACATTTGTAGAGTTAAGTCTTCCTCTTAGGAATGTATTAGCATTTAATAAATAAAGATGCAGCACTTTGTTTTTCATTTTGAAAAACCCTGAGCCATAAAAGTACATTGAGAAGCAGAGATGTAATTAAAGTACAATCAGCAGCACAGTCACTACACATTCGATTTCTTGTTCATAATTGTCTATCTGAAATACAGTGAAGTTCTGACACATGAAGTGCTTTCCATTTAAAGTGTTTGACTTTTTAGTAAGATAATATTTAAGACAGAGTATGCACATCTTCCTGTTGCCATGGATACAAGAATATTCAATTTAAGAGCAAAACAACAGAGTATGGAAATCTGAAATCAAAATGAAGTTAGAAATTGTTTCAGTTAGACAACATAACTTGAGTTCAGAATACACAGCAATGGACAATGTATAATAACGAAACATAGAGCAAGATAAATGTTGCTGTGGGTGACTTACTTTCTTATATAGTCTTCTGGTAAGAAAATGCCAGAATCACCAAGTTAAGAAAAGCCTGCATTCAAGTAAAATGCAAAGAATGGTAGAGATCATTTACCTGATCTGTGGAAGTTTTTTTAAATAATATTCTGCCAATATAGGTTTTTCCTTTGTTTGCAACAGCATAATGAAGCCCGGTTTTAACTGAAATATTTAGTATGTATTCCCTAAATTACTGCTTGAAAACATTCTCCTTTCTCTTTCATATTAGATGTTGCTAGAAGTCATATCAAATGATCTAATTCTACAAATTATCTACTGCTACATGAGAAACCCCTACCTGTGGAATGAAGAAAAGTCTTTTCTGAGTTGATGATATTTTCTCAGTTCTAAGGGTCTGAATTTGCATGCTCAGCTTGCCAGATGGAGAAGAATATGCCTGCATGATATCAGCTGCCAGGAAGACATCACCAAGCCCCTTCCTACTGCTATTTGAAGATAGACGGGTAATAATTTTCCATATCATTCAACACAGAATTATTGCTAATTATGTTCCAACCTGTGTTTTCATTTGAGAGGAAGGATGTCTTAGTGATGAATACTCCATGTTGAGACTGCAAGGACACCATGCTGTCTCAAGTTGTCTATAGCAATGATAAACTGCCTGGACTCACTCTGCTGCACTTCTTCCAATGGACCTTTATTGCTCACACTGCCTCTTACAGACACCTCCTCTAGACGTGTCCGAAGTGTAGTCTCTTACAACCACATTGCTTTAGTCTTTTTATGCCCTAAATAGTGAGCATGAAGGAAGATTCACCTCAAGAAAAAGGACCTTCATCCAACAAAGGCAACTGGTGCATTTGACACAACCCAAACCATCTCCAAGGAGCTTAGCAAATTTGGCAAAGTGGAGGCCCAGCCTCAGCTGAGGTGTCAGGTACTCCTGCCTTTCTGTCCCTAGTAATTCTCATAGGTTTGATCTGGAACCTGTTTCACACTTCAAATGAGTCCAGTTACCTGTCATTTCAATCCCAGCCTATGGTTATCTTGGTGTGGAGAAGGAAGGTTAGCACTCATAAGCTGTACAATATTCCACATTACAGAACTAGACGATTACTTTAGTAACTCAAAGCATGCCTGTTTTTCCTTTGAGCAGACTGGAGCAGTTCACCAGACATGAAGGAGAATGCAAAACACATGAGTCAAGAGCTGCAGTGGCATGCTGAAAACTATTGAATTATCAAATACATCTCTCTGGTTTCAAGAAAACTATGTTTTAACACTGCATGTGCGTGACTGGTAAGCTCATCAGTTCTGTCTCTATGAACAGTAGAGTTTTTTGTGTGACACACAACAGAGCACTGAAGACATTTCTGTCTCCCTAACAATTTTGATTGCATCAGTCACCTGAAAGAGTGACACTCCCTCTATTACCTCAGTCTTTTGTTCTCAATTATCATAACATGAAGGAAAAATTCCGAAGACTGATAGAATTTAGAAGAAAAAAGTATCATGAAAAGCAAAATTAAATGTACAGGTGCCCTGAGTATTTTTCATAGGAGCACTTGGCATACATACCCATTGATAAAACATATTACAGTTCCTCTACTACTATTTATTCAGCTCTTCAAGAAGTATTCTGATTCTAAAGCAACTCCATTTATAGCTGTAGCAAATTTTAAAATCTCTTCCTCAATTTCATTAACTGAATAATGTTATCATGAGAATTGCACACACTAGATGGCAAGGCTTACTTAAGCCAACTGATGGGAAACAGTGAACAAATGTAAGAATTCCTGTTGCCTGAAATTTCACATTGATTGAATAGTTGAAAATATTTTACTTGATCATGATTTTACAGGAGGAAATTAATTGTAATGTCAGTGATTTTCACATTCAAATATATATATTGTCTTCTTCTGATTGTGAATTCAGTAAGCATTCCTTTTAGGTTTGTCAATAAAGAATTCCTGAAGCACAGCATATTTGACAAAGAACTGTAATTTGGTTTGTTCTGCACTGTTCAGAATAAATCCAATAATTTTCATAATGCAATGCCTGTGTAACGGAAATATTTGAATGTGCCTTTGGTGATAATATTGATATTCAGTATATAGTAATTAACAGCCTTCACAATGGATCAAGGTTCAGAGTGCTTGAAAGCTATCAGTACTACATGAAATGTTGAACCTTGCTTTTATCTGTTCATGTATGCTTAGCAAAAGAAGATTTACAATGGGTGAGGAGAATGCTGTAGGTGTCTCATCAGTGCTGTTTCTTGCAGAACACTTTCTGCCATGTAATAAAGAAAGGCTGGATCATTGCAGGTGCCTGCTTTGTCCCATATGAATGAAGATTGCCAAAGAAAGAAATAAAATAATTCATCAGCGAAACTGTATTCTGAGAACTGTTCACCCTATGCCAGTTTAGGCAGGAAAACTAGACAGCTCCTCTCCTTAGCTTCATCCTACTCAGAGGATACCCATATGGAGCAGTCCCAGCTTCCAGCTGCCATTGCAGAAGGACAAAGACAGGTCTGGTGTATTTGCTGTGCCATAACTGCCAGTCTTTTGTATTTGGTACCTCTTATTAGGAAGCCCTGAGCAGGTTAGGTAACTGTCTAGCCTAGGACAACTGAATGATGCATTAGGTTTCTGGTCAGCTGAATCATCTCCTAAAACCCACTGATGGTATGACTATGGTTTCCTTTGGCAAAGAGTTTAGACACCTATAATCCCATAAAGACAACTATCTACAGGTTTCAAAATCCATGTGTCAATCTTTAACTGAGTCCTACCCCTAAATTTAGGTGAGATAAATCCCATTGTCAGAAATAAACCCCCCTTATTATAAAGGTTGAACTCAGATGTTCTTATGCCTTCTAAGCCCTATGGTGGAGCTGTTCTGGGAAGTTGAGGGGCAGAGCAGCCTGTTTATAAAAAGAGGATTGATCATGAACATCACTTTTAGATTACTTAGCAGTCATGCCCTTTGTGACAGATTTGGGTATGACCCAGTTAGGCAGACAAGCTACATGTTTCTCAGCAGGTATCTACTTGACTTATTTTAAATTTACATTTAACAAGGTACAACAAGCAAACCTGGTGGGAAGCACACGCTTGTTAGTTTGACTTTAAAGACATTTTTCTTTCTTTTCTTTTTGTACTAAAGGAACATTGACCTCTGAGGGACTCTTATGAATTTCCAAGAAATATTACACAGCTAATGTCAACTGCCGGTTACAAGAATAAAAGCCCCTCATCTTTATACCTTTTTTACTCTGTATTCTCTTCTTGGAAAGGAAGCTAATCCTCATATTAACAAAGCACAGTGTAGTGTAGATGGAAAATCTATAAATTATTTGAAACTGTGATTATTATTAATTGAGGTTGCTTGCAAAACTGGTGTTGACAACAGGAATTCAGGTTTCACAACTATGAGACGATCTTTGAGGACTGAGGACTGCTAGGAAGAAATGCGAACCACTTGACTACACAGGACAAAAACATCTTTAGTTAAAGGGTGGCTAACCTGGTAAAGACAGCTTTAAACTAGGAACAATGAGAGAGAGACATGATGATCCAAAAACAACTGAGGAAGTAGTGGACCAGGTTGACATGCAAAGGACATAGGGTGATGCAGACACGAGAGTCTTCATAATTTCAGACAATACCTTCTCGTTTGTGAGTAGCAGGTGTAAGAAAGCACATTCTCTACTCAAGTTTATTGATCACCTATATCAAGAATTCATATACATTTCAAATACCCTCTGGATTTCTTGTGCCCAGACATATTGCTCTTCCAGCAGGTATTGGTGTGGTTAAAGATGCCCAGAGTACCAAGGTCTGTGGTTACACCACTTTCTCCAGCTGCCTAAAAAAGGCTTTGGCTACCTCTTCTTCCTGATAATCCATTCTTATCTAGTTATTTAAGCCTTTTTTGTAGTTGTCATTAGAAATGACGATTTATTCTGCCTGCTATGGATATATATGGTAGGATGGCATGATAACTCTCCTGGAAGTGCTTTTATTTCAACAGTGACTCTCACTAAGGTCTGCATAAATAGTTGAAGTGTTTAAGTTATAGGTTTTTAACTTTTAAGCAGCTAATTTTTGGCTTTGGTGAAGTTAAGTGTGCTGAACCTGATTATGAGCATCACAGGAAATAGATTATGGTACATTATGCTGAAAGTGCACAGTTAGTCATCACTTATAAGATTTGGTCTTTGTATTCACTTTCCATTATACCACAAAAAATGCTTACCTCCAGGCTAAAGATACCAGCAAAGATCTATAAAAATTATTCTACTTGTAATCATTGCTTTATTTCACTTTGATGACAGTTGTGTTCTTTGAAAGACTATATTGACATAGTTTGTTCTCTTTAAATTGAAAAAGGGTTGAAACAAAAAGATACTTGAAGTGGGATTAATCTACTCCCAGTTAGTTATCAGAAAATTGGTTTTAAGTCCAAATTTTAAAGTTTGATTTAGTCACATTGTGATTCATTTACAGTCACAGGAGAGAACAGGCACCTTCAGAGTGCGATTCATCTCACCATGACATATGTCTAGGACAGCTGAGATGAATCATTCTCTAGAGCCCCCAGCTCTTTTCACTGGTGACAGAAAGAGCTAAAGGCTTAGAGTAGATGTGCAACCTTTAGATATCTTAAGTGAGATGAATCTCAACCTTCCAGCATCAGTTCTGCATGTTACCACTGATCCTTTTATATGAAGTCACTTCTGCCAGCAAATGTAAAGGTTCTTCATTTAAACAGGAATTGGGAACTTTTGAATTCTAATGAGAATATTAATAGTCTGGATGTGGGTAGAGAAAATCCTCTTCTTACTGAACAGTCTAGGTCCACTGCTTTTTTCTTTAATGGGATATCCACTAAGTTCTCAACATCCTTTAGTTACAAAACAAGAGGGCATTGCTATGCAGTTCCTCTGCTCATGACAGAAATCAATACTTGACATTGAATCAGTGTTGAATATTGATTACCTAGAATTTCACAGAAGTTTCAAAATGGTTAAGTACTCTTACAATACTGTATTTAAAACTGAATTGCATCACGGCAGACAGTAGCACAGATCTGAATAGAGAACTGTGGTCCTGCTATGGTGCTACAGAATCCGTTACAAATGCCTGCGCCCATTTCTGTAGCTCAACACTACTACTAGATACTGTTGTATCTAGTAGTATCTATAGCACAATTAAGATAGTGTTTTATAATAAAGAAACTATGAAAAATTTGCAACTCATTTCACAAAATTTTAATTTCTAGGAAAGCTTCATTCTCGTGCTGAATTAGATAAGTTCTCAAGAATTAGTTAAATGGGAAAAAATGGAGATCTGATCTTTCAACAACATTTTTTTCAGTTAAAAGAGTTTCAGATAGCTGCCTTGCTAACCAGACCTCAATGTCCTCAGTAGACAGACACAGGTACATGCAGAGGGCGGCTCAAGAAACCGTCTTCTGGTGATTCCTTCTTTTTACCATAGCTTAGGACACTAACATAGCTTAGGAGACTTACACTAAAGACCTGTCAACTAAAAATAAGTGAAATAAATTCATATTTATAACAACGATGGGACATGTTCAGCCTGGAGAAAAGAAGGTTCTGGGGAGACGTTATTGCAGCCTTCCAGTTCCTCAAGGGGTCCTACAGGAAAGCTGGGGAGGGACTTTTTACAAGGGCAGGTAGCAATAGAATGAGGGGGAATGGCTTCAAACTGGAAGAGGGTAGAATTAGACTGGATATTAGGGAGAAATTCTTTACTGTGAGGGTGGTGAGGCACTGGCGCTGGTTGCCCAGGGAAATTGTGGATGCCCCCTTCTTGGAAGCATTCAGGGCCAGTTTGGATGGGGCTTTGGGCAACCTGGGCTGGTGGGAGGTGTTCCTGCCCATGGCAGGGGGGTTGGACTGGATGATCTTTAAGATCCTTCCCAACTTAAATCATTCTATGATTCTATTATTTGATATCTATTCTGACCCCATGTATATCACAGACCATAAATTTCACTTTTATGCAAAGCCAATAATAGGTCTTTCACTATAAAAATTCTACTTCTTGCTGTAGAAGATTTTCTGTGTCAACATGGAAGTCTTGATTTGAAGACATCACTAGGAAGGTGCTGAGGGAGGAAATATAGTTTATTTGTTCCTTCTGATTCAGATAGAGTGCATAGGGTCAATATCTAGTAGTAAGAGTTACTCACGTTCTCAGTTCTTCAAAATGGGTCTGTATTGGCCTGCTTGATCATGCATACATCAGTTATATTCATGTCCCAGCTCATGGAACACAAGCCAGTTCCCATTCAGAAAATTTTTTTCTTCTTTACTCTTTTTTGCTCTGCTTCAGCTAAAAAAACTGGCTTTTTTGAGTTCCTACTCTAAAGAAGCTTTGGAATTGCAGTTGATTTGCTTGCCGCTATCTTGACATGTAGGCAGAGATAGAGTTGTTACTGCCTACGCTTGTGGGGCTGTGCTGGACACTGGCCATCTGCACAAGTTTATCTTTCTTAGAGATGAGGCTTCTGAGCATTTTAAAGTAGAAGTGCAATTTATTGGAAAAACAGTTTCATAAAACTAAATCTAGGTTTCATAAAGCTAGAAAACTAAATCATATGGGAAAACATTGGTTTTCTAAACAATCTTATTAGAAGTCTATTGTGGAGTTAAAATACTCCAAGAAGCTGTTTTATCACAACTTTTATGAATCATTTTCAGAGACAAGCTTTGACAACTCTTCCATATACCCTGAAATATTCAGTTCATAAAGTGCAACTACAATTAAAAAACAACCAACCAACAATCCCCCACGCTTTTTTATTGGAAAATACATAATTACAATACTATGTCCTTTAAAATTTTAGTTTCTCTGGCAATGTGCTAGAGAGGTGAAATAACTTTAGCAGCAAAATAATTTCGTTCTTTATAGGCAAAATAATGGAGAGAAAAAATAATCACTCAATGTAGGGAACTTTTCACTTTACTTTGGATTTTGGTATCATTATTCCTATTTCCCAGATATTTACTTTCACACTGCAGTTTCCCACAGAGCAGACTGATTCACTTAGAGGACCAGAGCTGAAAGGGTGCAGAGAATGTGTGTTAAGAGAAAACCTCTTTAGTAGGACTTATTTTGCTTGGCTTTCTATTGTGCAAAATGTTACCTGAACCATCTCTGGTTTCTCAACTCCACAAGGAAAATTGAATTTTGTTGCCTCAAGGATGAAGGCTAGACCCTCCTTACAGCGAGACAAGTGGAAATAGCAATTATTGCTTCTGAGAAATTATTTACACCTGTAGTAGAGGTTATTGCCTCTGACACCTGCACTCCCCTCCTGTCACAGCAACCCAGGCTTCCTGGGGCTTTCACATAGCAAGGTGGTCACCAGGACTGCAATGGTTTTTCTACCTCTTGTCACAACATGTTGGCAATATAAAGGTTAAAGCACATATCTATTTGATGTCTATAGCCAATTTTAGCTTTGTAAAAATCACTACAGTTTCTAGAATGACCAGAATCTTTTGTCAGCTGTCTGTTAACCTCTCTACACTTGAGAAAGTGCTATACTTGCATGGCAGCTTTGAAGGAGTCATTTGGCTATAACACACTGAACTGTTGACAGACAGTGTCTAAAATGGTGACAGAGGTTAACAGTACTGCGGTACAGTGCAGTTAGTCAAACAAACAATGTTTCTCAAGATTTATGAAAGGTTCAATGCTGACTTGCATATTGAAGAGAGTATATCTTGTTTTCTATGCAAAAAAAGGCAAGTTTTCTAATCCTGTCCTTTCAGTGATAATGCAGACAGGTATACAGCTACCCATCCATCAATAGGCCGCAGATGAGTCAAAGCTGGTAATCAGATTTCTGAAAAACATTTTGTGCTTAGTAAATCTTTATTGACAAACTCAAATGCTATTGACTGGATGTGATAGAAGAAAAATTTCCTCTTGCATGAGTCAGGCTAAAGTATTAATACAAGATTTTATTTACAAGACCCTACAAAACGGCAAAAACCTCAGTTCCTGGAAAAATTATGGAGATTATACCGAGTACTATTGAAAGGCATTTAAAGAATAATGCAATCATCAGGCACAGTCAACATAAGTTCACAAAGGAAAAGTCCTGTTTAACTGATTCTATATCCTTCTATGATAAGATGACCCACCTAGTGGATGAAGGGAAGGCAGTGGATGCAGTGTTTCTATATTTTAGTAAGGATTTTGATACTATCCCTCACTGCATCTTTCTGGATACGTTGTCCAGCTGTGGGATGAATGGGCTTATGGTGTTCTGGGTAAAGAACTGGCTGAAAGGCAAAGCTCAAAGCACTGTAGTGAATGGGCCTACATCTGTCTGCCCACCAGTCACCAGTGGTTGTCACAGAATCACACCAAAATGGCTACACACACACAAATAATGAACTCAAACAAGCTTTAATCTGCAACTGAAATTAAGCAGACAAAACTTCATTCACAAAACAACATTACACTGACATTCAACAAATACAGGTTCCATATGTTGGTTGGGAATATTACCAGACACAGCTAAGAATTCTTGAGATTTTGGCCAAACAATCCAAAATGTGCACTCACTCATTCACCAAAAAAGGGAGGGCTCTCAATTTCGAGAAGTTACCTTAAGTGGCGTCCCAACTCAAGGGGAGAGTCCCCGACTGCAGACCCGCTGCTCCGAGGAGGACCAACTGAAATGAGTCCTCCGACGGGGCCCCATTTATACCCTGGTCGAATCTGATCTGTGGTCAATACATGGTCGTGTCAGCCCCCTACTGGCTGAGGACCCCAACTTTCCCTCCTTTGACCCCCACTGTGTGGACCAGACATGAGCTGTGAGGGGGGAGGCAGTCCTGGCACCACCACCAAGGCCAGAACCTTTAGCACTGTCTTTGTTGGGTCTTTCTCAGGTCTTTAGTAGGGTGAGTGCATCTGCCACAGTGGTGTTCCTCAAGGTCAATTCTAGTGCCAGTCTTGTTCAATATATTTATCAATAGTCTGGATGCAGGAGTTGAATGCACCATTAGCAAGTTTCCTGATGATACCAAACTGGGAAGTGCTGTTGACTCATTTGAGAGACAAGAGGCCTTACAGAAGGATCTCAATAGATGGGAGCATTGTTGGAGCACTTGGAATAATCACCAAAGCATCCACAAAGGGGTGGAAGATTTGACAAGCAACTTTTAAAAGTCTGTATTGAGTAGTCTGTGAGGGGTTCTTTGGTTGTCTTTGGTAATGGGGGAAGGGCTATGGAAATAGCCCTTTAAGAAGCTACCTGAAAAGCTCCCCTTTTTCCTTTGTCAGACCCACCTCTGATCAGGGCCAAGCCAATCAGTGTGACCTGCGAATTCAAGTACTTAAGGGGAGTGCAGGGTATGCCTCACTCTCTCTCTGGCA
>NW_010198489.1:0-1464 GCF_000695765.1 Mesitornis unicolor | reverse complement strand
TCCAACAGAGCCATTCTGTGATTCTGTGATAACAGCAACAGAAGCAGAACTGACCGCAGTAGAAGTGGTGGCAGCAGAGATAAACCAGACGTGTACAGAGACAACCCCAAACCCACTGGGATGAGCAGAGCAGAGGTGACCAGAGCAGTGGCTGTTGTGGTTGTAGGGACCCACAGCCGCCCCCAGGGTCCCGCGGTGACGGTGACGGGGTCTCCTCCCACCCCTGGGTTTCTGGGGCGATGGGATGTGGATCTGCAGGGACTGGGAGTGCTGGGGGCGCTGGAGCTTTGGAACCACACTGAGCCACCGAGCTCCAGTCTGGGGCCAGCTCCAGTTTGGTGCTGGGGGCAAACTGGCCCCTGGGGCACGACCTCGAGCACCGTCCCAGTCCCGAGCACTGGGAGCACTGGGAGCACTGGGAGCCCTGTGCAGCGCAGGCCGTCCCCTGAGCCGTGCCGTGCTTTCCCCTGCAGAACAGCCTGGGGCTCATCTACACCATCTACGTGGACGGCCTGAGCGCCTCCCTGGAGACCGTCATCGGGAACCTGCTGACCTGCACCATCCCCATCACCGGGGGAGCCCAGGTGGGTGCAGCCCCGCACAGCATCCGCCAGCGCAGCTCCCGCGCCTGCCGGGCCCTGGACCCAGCCTGGTTTAGGCTCAACAAACTGGTTTAGGCTCAGCAAACTGGTTTGTCTCACCAAATTCTGGTTTTGGCTCAGCCTTATACTGGTTTTGTCTCACCAAACTGGTTTTGCCTCACCAAACTGGTTTAGGCTCAGCCAAACTGGTTTTGTCTCACCAAATTCTGGTTTTGGCTCAGCCTTATACTGGTTTTGTCTCACCAAACTGGTTTTGGCTCATCAAATTCTGATTTTGTCTCAGCCTTATACTGGTTTAGGCTCACCAAACTGGTTTTATGTCACCAAACTGGTTTTGGCTCAACCTTATACTGGTTTTGTCTCACCAAACTGGTTTTGCCTCACCAAACTGGTTTAGGCTCAGCCAAACTGGTTTTGTCTCACCAAATTCTGGTTTTGACTCACCAAACTGGTTTTATGTCACCAAACTGGTTTTGGCTCAGCCAAACTGGTTTTATCTCACCAAACTGGTTTCGGCTCACCAAACTGGTTTTATCTCACCAAATTCTGGTTTTGACTCACCAAACTGGTTTTGTCTCAACAAACTGGTTTTGGCTCAGCCTTATACTGGTTTTGTCTCAATAAACTGGTTTTGGCTCACCAAATTCTGGTTTTGGCTCAGCCTTATACTGGTTTAGGCTCACCAAACTGGTTTTGACTCACCAAACTGGTTTAGGCTCACCAAACTGGTCTTGACTCACCAAATTCTGGTTTTATCTCACCAAATTCTGGTTTTGACTCACCAAACTGGTGTTGACTCACCAAACTGGTTTAGGCTCAGCCTTATTCTGATTTAGGCTCACCAAACTGGTTTTATGTCACC
>NW_010198488.1:13145-65912 GCF_000695765.1 Mesitornis unicolor | reverse complement strand
GGGCGTCAGGACAGGATGGGTTTCGCTGTATCCCGTTGTTGCTCCAGCTTGTGGTCCTCTGATATCTCCTTGTTTTTAAGATAGGGCCTTCTTTTTTCAAAGTTTACATCCCTTTGTGAAGCATTCTGTTTGAAGCACTTTTAAAGATCTTTATTAAGGGCATTTAATTATGTCTTGTTTTCACTGCACCACAGCATTGGTCCTAGAGTAACAAAAAAAGTTACACAAAGTGGACTGATTTTCTTCAAAAAAAATGACAGGTTGACTATGTTCAGAACTTCTTATCTCAACAGCCACAAGTGCCTGTTCACAGCTTTGTTACTTAGTAATAAATATTAACCTTACCATTTTATTTTGGGATAGAACAAGACAGAAAGTGTCTGTTTTTCTGTGTTCTGTATCACATTACAGAAAATGTACTGTTAACGCTGAAGTCTTTTTTTCCTATTCTCAAATCTCATTTCTTAGTTTCTTCTCAAAATATTTAAATTGAATTGTGTTTCCCCACAGTGTACTTGCTCCCAGAGTCACATAACTCCATCTCAGGGATATTATATCACAGAAATCTGGCTATTATTAAAAAGTATTTGGTTTCCAGTTCTATTTATAAATGCCTTTTAAAATTATAGGTTGAATCATAGAGCCATCTTGTTATTTATTTTTGTAAAGGAGATGCATGCTAAACATGTTTTGGTATCAATTTTAATAATTCTTTTTTCCTGACTTTTCATTCGTGTTTAATTTTTGAGAATATAAAACAGACCCAGCATTATCCACAGTTTATTTGAAGAAAAACTGGCTTAGCCTCTCCTTTTCTTTTTTTTAACAATATTATTGTTTTGCCAACTTGTGAATTTGTCAGCAGTCCACAGATTAGCAGTATCCTAAATCTACTGTCAGATCATCTGGGCAAACACAACGTTGTTCGTGTGTGATAAATTAAATGTGATGATATACCTGACAGTCTCCATTTAGCGTTCAATTTCTACAAAATAAACCTCATTTTCTCTGAAGCTGTTAGGAGTGAGGAAGAAAACACATGGCACATTAACTGAAGTCAGCAGCAGCAGTGGAATCCAGTCATAAAAGGGAAAAATAAGAACAAAAAATATAGAAGTCCTCAACCACTTTGATTGTTTCCTTTTGTGAGAGAGAAATCTGTTGATGTTCTTTCCTAATTTTAAACAAATGCTTAATATTAATATTTAAGTAAATAACACAGAACTGTATCATCATTTTTAATATTATTTTAATACATGCAACTAAAGAATGAAGATTCTTTCACAGTTGGGATTTCACTTGGAACCCAATAGTTGTATGTTATTTAATCTATCTCAGTTTGCTTTTAAAATATCATCTTGAAGGTTTCCAGTCTGATACAAGAGGCTCTACAAATACTGGGGAAGACCCTTTAGGCACTAATAGGTGCGACTGTTGTCCTGTCAGACAGTTTTGCCCTTGAGACATTTTGTAGCTTCACACAGAGAGACCTGAAGAATTTGGAGACACACATTTGGTGGGAGGGGGATCTGAAAAATATTGTGCATGACTTGTAACAAATAATTCAACATTTATTTATTTTTCATCAGGAAACCCTTTTTTGCCCTCACTGAACATCCCTGAAAGTATCTACTTCTATTATTAAATGCATGCCCCCACAAGCGGCACATTTCTTTGAGTAACAAAAAAAACCCTAAAAAGCATATTCAAAGGAAATTTCAGTAAGGAAGGGAAAGAATTACAACGATTAATAACCCTCACTGAACATCCCTGAAAGTATCTACTTCTATTATTAAATGCATGCCCCCACAAGCGGCACATTTCATTGAGTAACAAAAAAACCCTAAAAAGCACATTCAAAGGAAATTTCAGTAAGAAAGGGAAAGAAGTACAATGATTAATAATTAGCCACATCATAAATCTGTATTTCAGGGATATTACACTTAAAAGTGTCCCTCTGCTGATGACTTAATGAGCTTCAATGCAGTTGATGAAATATTAAGAACTTATCCACAGCAAATTCTGCAGCAACAGAAATTGTTTTCTGTTCCTCTGGTTTGTATCTTGGGTTTCTAAGGCCTAAATCATTATTTTTGTAGGCCTATTATCTCTTCACAGACTGAACTCAAAGCAACAGAGAAGCCCAATTTTTCAGGTGTTTTACCATTATTCACATACGAGGCTGTACAGTTCCTATGGGAGAACTCTAAAGCAGAATTTACGTGGATGCTTTTCAATAAAATGTGTATTTGTGGAAGATAGCCTTACAATTACAGAAGCTGTGGTGGGTTAAACCCAGACCTTAATTAGCATCTCATAATAATGAAATAAACAGATTTTTCTGAATTTAGGGACAGAATTTAGTTATATTTAGCCAGATCCATAACAACAATTAGAAGCAATAGGTGTTGAGCATGCAGGTGAAGTACAACTTTTGAAAGCTGTACTTGCACACTTCTTTCACTACCTTTACAAATCCTGTTGTTTTTCCACAAAGCTCTCATTTGTAAAGATGCGTACAAACTAACCCAGTAAAATCTGGCTTTTTAACCCGCCGAACCCACAGCTAGTTTTGCTCAAGCAAAATCTTGTATTTTTTGAATTAAAAATTTAATTTGAAAAAGAATTATTTTAATTAATTTTTTTGTATTCAAAAAAGAAACATTGTATTTTCTGGTGCCTCCCTCTGCCTGCACCTCTCTACATTGCCTTTCTAATGTGAGTCTGAGCAGGACTTTACCATTTCCTGATCCGCAGCTATGGGAAACAATGTTAATTAACATCATCGTTATCGTTGCCACCATCACCATCATCATCATAGTTGAGGACACCTGTGTCCAGCTGCTTTGTCACACTGTGAGCTTCCTAAAATATATAACGCAAAGTAACCATCTAATACTGCTGCTGAAGATTATTTTTTTCCTTTTTTATGTAGCTACATTTGTCCAAGACAGTTCCTTACAAGAGGTGCCAAGTCTGTTCAGGTGTTTATGTCTAAACCTTACAGACGCTGGTGCTGATGTATCTGCCAGTAGACGCAGTCTGAGTTTGCTTGGATAACACTGCCCCATGCTGGTTCGTAGGGAAAAGTCCCTGCTGACTGTCTTCCCAAAATCTAAAAAAGGGCAAGTGCTCTCTAATTTTCACTTGTATCTTTGTTTCACTTTGTTTCCCTAGGGTGCTAATTGTTTTTAATTCAACCATTTTTTCCCAAATATCACACGAAATACCCCACTTTGCTGTTCCTGAAAACAAAACGCAGAGGGGAAAATGTCAATTTCTAAAATACACTGGAAGGGAAGGCTCACTTATAACAGGTAGCACCCAGGACATCATCTCACAGAGCTCACGAGAACAGGATTTCCACAGGCATTAATGGGAGCTCTGTGATGTGGACAGGCTGGGAGACTATAAAAGACCGTGAGACTATTGTGAGTCCCACTTACTTCAGCAGTAAGTATATTGTTCTTGTTAATAACAGTGAATTTAGAAAGATACAGACTCTGGGTGATAAATCAGATACAGCACACCAGCACTTGGTACTTTTAGCACTAGCCCTGGCCTGGAGAGAAAAAAGTCACACTCCCTTTCGTACAGGATATGGTGTATCTCAGTGGTTTTCAATCCATGTCTCAGTCAATTAAGAATTTGTGGTTTTTTTCCAGGGATCAAGAGCTTCCCAAGATCAAGTGTGGCTACTTTGCAGAGGTGTGATGTCTGCCTCAAGAAGAAACGGCTGTTTTAATTAATTCCTATGAATTTCCCATCCTCTCCCAGGATGGCCACTGGCTGATTCCTAATTGGCTTTATCACCTGATTTAACATCACGTTGTTAACATTTATAGCAATACTCCCTATGCTTTGGGTAGCTACATTATTGAGAATAAATATTATAGTCCTGTGTATTACTATACTGTATAAATAAATATAGTTATATACAGTTAAGTACATTCTGTTCTGTAAATGTAAATGGTTTTGGTAATAGCTGTGCCTTTCAACCTAAATTTAATTAAATTAGCAATGGGTATGGGGTGGGAGAAAGTGGTAAACATGTAGCTAAGAAGGAACTAGCTGTCAGCTAATACGTGAATAAATATAATTCACATATACAAAAAAAATACATGTACAAAAAAAAATACAAAAGAAAAAACAGCTGAGTCAGTACAGCAGAAATGGGTAAGAAAGTCCTAATCAAACTGGAAATGCTTACCTAATCAAACACATGTGGCTGGCAATGAAGTGGAAACAGATGAACCATTGTAACACATTCCTTATTTTACCAGCACACCACTGCAAGAAAAAACTCAATACAAGACTGCAAGGATCAAGGAAAGAGTTGAAGGAAATCAAATCTATATGACAAGGAAGTATACATTGGTTCAGATGTAGCACGGTAAATTTTAGAGCCTTTGCTCCAGAATTTTATCCCTTAATTGTCTCAGCCTCTGGGATTTTCAGTACAGATCTCAGATTAATGTGCTAACTCATCATAACTGTTAAATATAGCAGAAATATGCCATGGTCAGCACTCGAGATGGTGTGGTCACAGTCAAATCCTAAACTACTGACTGTTGAACTTGTAAGCATCTCAAGTTCAGTGACATTAAACACACGGGAAGATATCACCTTTAAGAAATCATGCATTCTCCTTGCATTTTAATGAAAAGTTTGCTTTTGTTTTTTTTGGAGGGGTGTAGTTTTTTGCCTTGTCAGCTTCAAAATTTAAGGGCACAATATTGCAAAGTACTGTATAACTATAGACAGAAAAGAGGATTTCATTTCAGATCATCTCCTGGGGCTCACAAGGCAATATATGAAAACAGCACTGAGTCTGCAAAATGGGCCCTTTGTAGGCCTTCATCTGTGGCCCCGTCAACAACGGGTCAGGGTTTGAGCAGATCTAGTTGCAATATTTGTTTGGAGAGAAGGTTCTCTTCCCCAACCTAAACAACTCTTGTAAAGGCTTTCTCCTCTAACGAAATGCAGATGTTGACCCTTCCCATCAGGACTGAATGCTTTTGCTTACCACTGTTAGTACATCTCCCTTCTTTTTCTAGGGAAGTACAATAACCTTTTATTTCCTTCCTGTGACAAGTGTACCAGAATAACCATAAGAATCAAGAAATGTTGGTTTTAGTGTAATAGGAATTATTATGTGGATAATGATTACTAATGATTGCAACATAAGAATAACTTTCTTGGTGTTCTTGATTTGACTTAATTCACCCAAAACAGTAAAAGCCTCAAATATACATCTTCCACATGCATTTTTTCTTCACTGATGTTTTATGTGTAGTTTCCTACCTTGAAATTTCTCTTTTTTCATCTGCAGATACCTCTATATGCTAGAGGCAAGTCCAGCAAATACCTTGATAAAAATCTAAAAAAATAAGAGAAAACTGAAGTTAAGTCTGGTCTTAAGCATTACTTTTTCCTATGTCATATTCTTACTATCCTGGTAGTAAGACAAAAATTTGCAATAGCAAAAACTAATATATTCATATTTCATTTTAAACCCTGATATTTATTTTCTTCTTCCGTATTAGCACTCTGTAAATATGATTTTTCGGATTGACAATGATAAATGCTTTCTGAGACAAATTTTTCAACGAAATCTGTACTTACGTTGTGGTCGCTATAACCCTGTGGTCACATATTTTTTAAGCTAAGAGAATGTCAAGCAGAAAAGCATAAAAAGCCTCATTAAGCTCAGAATATGACACATTGTGCATGTACCTTCCCATTATCCATTTAACCACTTATACTCTCAAAGGAGAAAATTAGATTTAGTCATAAGAGAAAATTAGATTTATTTGATATGACCTGTCCTTGCCAAATCTATACCAGCTAATTTTTGCCTTGTCTTCTGGCTATTTACATTCTGATTGCTTTATCTTTTGTCGAGATGGCTTTATAAATTCTTGCGTCATTGTTTCTTAGACCAAATTAGATTAACCAATGTGTAATTCCTTAGTGCTCCTTTTTTTTGCAAAGTTAGGACTATGTATGACTTTCTTTTGTACTGTATCCACTTTTCCCTTCACTATTGATTCTTTATGGAAAGTGATAGCCCTAAAGAAAGTGGTAGCCAGGGGAAGAAGACAGCAAGGAGAGGAGTAGAGAGGAGAAGTTTCTCCATTTCTAAATGAGAATGGGGCAGTCATAGCAAGGGATTGGAATATTTTGGAATTTTTGCCAATTTAAAAAATGCAGACAAGTGCAAGTTTCAGGAGATTGAATGTAAAGCCCATCTACTTATGGATGACAGAGAAAGATAGGAGTTATGCCTGTGAAAGGTGAAGAAGGAACTGTAGTGAATGTGGAGCTAGGCATATGCTCTTGGTTAGATATCTCGGCAAAAGTTATTTAAGGTGGGCTAGATAAATAAGGGAACAGTCAGTATGGGGAAACTTTATTTTATCTTCTTGCATAGCAGCATACACAAGTGTTGCAATGCTCTATCCATCTTTTTAAGAGGCTAAAAACTGAAGAGACTGTAGGGAACTGCCAGTTAATCATTTCAAGTGCTGACTTAGTGATGGAGACATCAAAAATTTAATATACTTACAGGTTCACCAAAAAGACTTGATTACAATTTAGGCAGCCTTTGCTGGAAAGGAAATATATCATGCTAAAGAATTCTTTGTTTCAGAGAGAAAAGAATAACAGGGACCAACTGCTATAAGGTAAGCACAGGTAAAAGTGTCTCAATTTGGGAACTTTTACTTATTCTTTTGCCAATTAACGTAAACTTCTAATCACAGATTCATGTATTGAGAAAAGAGAAAATATGAACAGCTAAACAGGTAAACAACTTTCCACCCAATTCCCAGGCTCAGCTTAAGCCAAAGATTTCTTATTCCCTATTTTTATTCTTACTGTGGGTTGCAGTTGCTCAGACCCATCCTTTTGGTAAAGAAACAAGCAACACAATAAGCTTAGATCACGTGCGTGATTGCTTCTTTCTGCTGCTCCATGTTTCTTACCGTGTTTCCTCCACTTCTCCAGGCACCCCAGTGTCCCTTCCACAGCATGGGTTCCTGCACAGGCCGCAGTCCCTCAGGGCTGTCCATGCTCCAGTGTGAGTTGCCCTGTCCAAGTGGGTTCTGTAAAGTTTTCAGAGAAAGAGACTCCTCAACCTCTCCGGACAGCCTGGTCCAGTGTTCTGGTACCCTCACAGTAAAGAAGTTTGACAGTTCCAGTTTGTGACCATTGCCCCTTTGTCCTGGTGCTGGGCTCAACCAAGAAGAGTCTGGTTTCATCCTCCTGACACTCACCCTTTAGATATTCATAAGCATTAATGAGATCCTCCTCAGCCTCCTCTAGGCTAAACAGACCCAGTTCTCTCAGCCTTCCTTCATATGGGAGATGTTCCAGTCCCATCTTAGTGGCTCTATATTGGACTCTCTCCAGCAGTTCCCTGTCCTTCTTGAATTGAGGAGCCCAGACCTGGATGTAGTGTTCCAGATGTGGCCTCACAAGGGCAGAGTGGGAGGAGAACCTCCCTCGACCTGCTGGCCACACTCTTCTTAATGCAGCCCAAGATCCCATTGGCCTTCTTGGACCCGAGGGCACATTGTATCATTATATCATGATACGCTATTTAAGGTTGGAAGGAATCCCCAGAAGGGATCAACCCACTCTTCAATGCAGGGATGGCTTCACAGATCACTTTGAGCACGGCAATGTCCAGTTGAAATCTGAAAGCCTCTATGAATGGAAACACCACAACCTCTCTGGGCAGGGCAGCCTGGTCCAGTCAAAGCAAGGCCAGTTCTTCATACATTATGTACTCCAGACTCCTAACCATTTTTTCCAGTCTCTTTCAAACTGGGAAGCCTCATAACAAAAACAATATTCCAGATGCACCCTTACAAGTGCTAAATAGAGGAAAATAATAATTTCTCTCCACTCTCTGGCAATGCTCTTTTATGCGTTCTTAGTTTGTTTAGATTTTTTTCACTACTACCATATGCTTCGGGGAAATAGAATTCCAAATCTAGATTTTATATTCTATTTTGAGCTACTTAAAAGTTATACTCAAATAAATAATGCAACGTAAAGATAAAAACACATCTTCCCTTTCAATAACAAGTTGTCATATTTAGAAGAACAAGAGTTCAGCTAAGTTCAGCTTTCTTGTAACCAAGTACTGTGCCTGAGTGAAATATAATTGCTGTCAGCTGAAGGAATTGATTAGTTACCCATTAGTTTGAGGAAAATAATTCCAACCTTCATAATTTCAGATTAAATTAAAAGAAGTGGAGTCATCAGCTGTTCCTCAGCAGTGGAAAAACACATGCAATTTCTGCACCATGTTCATAAACAATCTTCTCTTTATGAGAGTTTTGTGTGTGTACACAGATGAATATGAAAAGAAGATCCATCCTTTGGCATCATATCAGCACCTGCATGATTATCCTCAAAGATGAGTGAGCTCATTAGACTCATTTACCACGTGTATTAACAGAATCAATACTAACACTAATAGGGTGCCATTTTGTGCATCAGGGGTATTAGATGGGATGAAATATTTTGTCAATGCCTTTTAAAGCTATCTACTGGTACCAGAGCACAGTGAAACCTCCAGAAAGCTTGATGGGAAAAACAATGTGTCCCCATAGGAAAAAGCATTCTGCCCACCCCTTCTGAAAACAACGGGAATAAGTTCTGTAGTATTTTTAGGAACATTTTACCTGCCTCAGTATCTGCACATTGTTGTACCATGGGACTTCTGCTGGGGTGAGACTGTATAAACAGCAGGGATAGTTGAAGCATTTCTGCCTGCCACTGTCATCTGCTGCCACTGCCCTCCTTACCCACTACTTACTTTGTGTGGGTATCATTGGTTTTGAAGCTGAACAACAAAAAGGTTTAAGCTACTAATAACCTGACAGGAAAACCAGGAACAAGCAGTCAGGAGGACAAGAAGTGAATACCAACTGCTAAGAGACCACAGAAGCAGACTTAAATTCATCCCAACAGCAGCCCAGAGAGTGCAACACTGGGTTTCCATAGCTGTCTGGATAGTATGGAAGGGTCCAGCAGGAACTGGATGGACAAATTTCCCTGGAGAAGGAAGAAACTAAGAGGGAAAAGTGGAAACACCACAGCTGGAGTTTGCTGTGATCAATGGATACTTAAGCTCACACATCAAAGAGGTAATATTGAGAGAAAGTCTCTTTTAGACGAGTAGAAGTGGGTGTGAAAGCAAAGAGTTCTGTTAGAAATTATATTATGGCGGTTATATTGTATCTCTTCAGGTCAATAAACCCATGAACTCCTCCGCAGCACCTTACCTTATTTCAGTCTTAGCCCCGTTTACACCCCCGTATTACGCACTCCCTCCCATTTCCCTTTTCCCTCTCACTGTTTCCATACTCCCTGTGTCTCCTTGACTCCGCTTCATTTTCTACCCCAAGCCACATCTGATTCGCCTGCCTTTCCCAGTGCACATCTTCAAATCTATTTTCCGTCTTGCTCCATGGTTCCTGGTGCCCATTTTCTTTGCAAACCAGTCTCAGTGTCCCCATCCCTCTGGCCTGTGGCTCTCCCCGCTTCCTTGCTGAATTACACTTTTCCAGTATCTCTCTTCAGGTCTTTCTCTTCTCGCCCAAATTGTCTAAGCTTCTCCCAGTCACCAAACCCAGTGTGTTTCCCAGTTTCAGCCCCCAGTCTCTATCCCTGTCTCTTCTCCTGAGCGACAGCCTTAGCCTCTTTGAGAAGTTATTTCAAATCTCCTGGATGTTCACCTTCCTTTTTTAATTTTTTTAATATTCAAACCAGGGCAATTTCAATTCCTTTCAGTTTAGATTTTTAACAGCAAAAAAATATTTAATATTTTAATAAAGGGAGTAAGGGACAAGTACTTGGCAGTACTAATGACTTTGCCCATAGCAGAAACAGACTTGCTAACACAGACATCAAAAATAAGACTTCCATTGAATTTAAGAGGAATAGGTTTGCGGCTCTGTGGCAGGCAAACATGCTCACATATCTGTAATAATCATGTTTCAAACAAAAATATTACATATAAACAAGAACATTTCATTCTCTTGAAAATTCCATCCTCCTTGTAACTAAGGAATATTTTCTTCTCAAAGGAAATACTCATCAAAGAAGAATGTATCACTCTTTTATGGATTTTTAAAGTTATCTATTATCTTGTTCTTGGCAACAGAGAAAAACAAATGATAGAAATTTGGCAAATAATTGGAAATTGGAGCAAGTTCCCATTAAAAAAAAAAAGGCAGTTGAAGATGACCGACATTGGATCTTCATCTCACTATCTGGAAAACATTTTATTTTGCTGTAGGAGCTGCAGCTGAGAAAAAGCAATATGATCTTATTTTTAATGATATAACTAAACACTTCCTATAGTCACTGTTTCCTATGGAAAAAACCTGTCACTTACTTCAGACAAGTTCAATTATATATTATGTTCTACAATGAATAAGTATCACACCAGTCTATGTTTTGCTTGGAAACAAGAGCATATGTCAGTATGGACAGCTGGGGTTTTCTCCCATGAATTTGCTTTCTTGCAAGTAAACATACTCTTCTGTAAGCAATATAAGCAAAGTGGTGCTAGGATGCTAAGAAGTCCCATGGGCTCTTTTGCAGAATGTGGCTGGCTGGGCGGATGAGGGACACCCATGCTGTAACAGGGAACTGTTTGGGGAATCAGGAAAAAAACCACCTCAAATACGATTTTCCAGGTAGAAAGTTGTTTCAGCTGAGCTATGGCCACACACCAGAGAAATTTTAGTTTATAATCAGCTTCGCAGAGTGTTGCTGTATTACACCACTGAGACTAGTTACTACAGAACAGTCATACAGAAAAAATATGTGAGTGACACTGCACCCTACTTCTTTTCTTTTTCCAGCCTACACACTACCTAAGCTCAGCAATATGTGTTTAAGATCTACCCAGCACCACATTTTTCCATATGCCTGGGAGACATTATGACTATTGATGAAGAATTGTTTCCTTTTTACTCCAAGCAACTTAGGCGTTGAGGAGCCCAAATTAATCTTTGTAGACTGTAAAATAATCCTCTTTGAAGTAATGGTGTTTGACAACCTTGTGTCCTAGCAGCAAGCTGGGCTTTTTCAAGAACAGGGCAGCAATTTAATGCGAAGAACATCAGAGGATCTCATTAATGGCAAAAACATCTAACCTTTACCTGAAAAACATATGAGAGGTTCTGTACCTCTTAGAATTCAGCCCGTACCACTTCATAATAATTGAAAGAAAACCAGGAGAGATCTTTTCTAATGGCTACTTGGCTTTTTATAAGTTTAGGTTTTAATACATTCTGAATTTCAGTATTTTATCTTTAAAATGTTGATTTCCTTTAGCAGTGATAAGGAGACAATCCCCTTGAGATTAGCACACTATTTACAAAACATACAAGGGCGGGTCATTAATAGTCCAATTAGTATATAACAGGGATTTGAGCAGTAAATTGGTCAGCTAATAAAATCTAAATACACTCTATTTATTTACATTGCTTTCAATCACTACTGAATTTCAATAGCTGAAGAGAAGGCCTACAACCCTGCACCACTTTAACTGCTAATTATGCTGTCCGTATACTCCTCAAATGAAGGTTTCCTTCGACATTGTCATAGCTTTACTTTTTCACCCACAAAACTAAGAATGCTGAGAATGGCTTTAAATCAGGCCCAAGACAAGTTGATGACAAACCTGGAGACATCCCACATGGTCAAGGGAGGGCAGGTGGATCATTACAGACTGCAAACTGAATGACTCACAATGCCAAGCTGACTTAGAGAAAAACATCATCATCTGGGTTTGAAAAGAATCACAGAATATGAGGAGTTGGAAGGGACCTCTGGAGATCACCCAGTCCAACCCCTGCCAGAGCAGGATCACCCAGAGGAGGTCACACAGGAACACGGCCAGGGGTTTTGAATGTCTGCAGAGAAGGAGACTCCACAACCTCTCTGGGCAGCCTGGGCTGTACTCTGGCACCCTCACAGTAAAGGAGTTTTTCCTCATGTTCAGGTTGAACCTCCTATGCTCCAGCTTGCTCCCATTGCCCCTTGTCCTGGCACTGGACATCCCAGAGCAGAGCCTGGCTCCTTCCTCCTGACACTCGCCCTTTACAAATTGATAACCATGAATGAGGGCACCCCTCAGTCTCCTCTGCTCCAAGCTAAAGAGACCCAGCTCCCTCAGCCGCTCCTCATAAGGGAGATGCTCCACTCCCTCCATCATCTTTGTGGCTCTGGGCAGGACAAATGTGCATAATAAATAGAGCGTTTGGGACATGTGAAGGATGACTCTGTTATATCCAACATCTGCAGTGCCCTGGCTGGAGTGCTCTGCAGAGAACATGAAACCAAGCCTGTAAGCACCACACTACAATCGAGCAACTACAATGCAGAGAAGAGCAGCAAGAATACACAGAGTTACAGTAAAGATGACTTATTCAGAAAGGTTAAAAAAATCAAGTTATTAGTATTAAAAGACATAGAGGACAAAAGGAGTGACCTGAGAAGTTTATGTCAATGAAGGAGCATTACCTCTCCTCATGTCAGTCATGGGCACAAGAAGAATCTGATGTGCTTAACATTCGAAAGAGATGTTTCAGGCTGGACATTAGGAAAACAATTCTAACATAATGGAAGTTGCTAAATGTCAGTTTATCCACTTCTGAAACAACAGAGGTAACTTGGCCACGTTGCCAAGAGAAATGCAGAGAAAAACAAATAAGAGAGCTAACCTGTTAGAACACATTTGCTTTCTGCAATTCAGAGATCAAAAACAATGGCATCCCATTTATTTAGTTACAATCTACTTTTAAAGTTGTTCATGAAGATTTGATAAGAGCTGTAGGTATCATTCTTCCAACAGGAGGAGCTTTCAGGAATGCTGCCTCAAGCCTTCCTGAATTGGACCCCAGAGTTACATAGCACAAGCCCCAGAATTAAAGAGAAGTGAGGTCTGCTGGTGTGAGATAAGTTTTATAAGCAGGTAACAACCCTTCAGAAGCAATACAGAGCTAAGTAATTTCTAAATCAAATTAAGATCCAATGTAATTTCAGTGAAGACAGCTGATTTTTATCATCAATCATTTTTATCTCTTTCTGATGTTGATTGAAAAAAAAGATTGATTTCATCTTTCAATATAGCTTAAATTCTGGTTAGCAGAAAGTTGCATTGAGAGATTCAGCTGCATGGATGATTGAGAAAGTATTGTCCACATCACCTTTTCCTGGACCTTTTGGAGGAAAAGCTGCAGGACAGGCAGCACAGCATTCTTCACGGGGCTTTCCTAACCAGGTAACTTAAGTTTGCATGGAAATACTACTGTAAATAGCTATAAATATGAAACATTAAAACACTGCATTAAATTAACCATTATTCAGCTTTTTAGCTGTTCACATTTTAATTTGACAAAAAGTGTAGATGGAGATTCCATTAGTGCTGTTTTAAATCATTCCGCAAGTAATTTCTAGCACAGTCATTAAAGTCATAAGTTATTTAATTATGCTTTGTCTCAATTTATTGATCCATAAAATGAATATGATGTTACTCTCCTTATAAGGTTCCATTAGTTAACTCAGTTTCTTTTTCAAAAGTTATGTGAAATAACAGATACAATCAAGAGTACATAGAGTTCTTTATTCCACACAGAAATATAATTTCCGTGTGGTTTGCCTTCCCCCCACCTTACTGAAACAGATTTAATATGTCAAGGAATATCACACTGGAATAAGTCAACTTTCTGTATGCGTAACAGTCAGCTTTAGCTATACCCATAAAGTTCACCTTTATGTTCACATTTCTAAGTTCAACAGCCTAACACAATCAGTATGTTTTTTAAAACTATGTCAACAACAGTTTCTCCCAACACTTTTCCCTGTAGAGTCATATGTTACCTATGACAGTGTAAGGACAGCATCTTCTGACTGATGCAAGACCGCGGTGTTCTTCGCATTCACAATACAGAAAAGAGATAATTTCAATACTGGTGCTCTTTTGAACTATTTATTATGTTCTAACAGCATTAAATACTGCAATAATAAATGTACTCCCATGTTGCACATGAAAATACTTTATACTGTGTCGGTGAATGAGCCAGGAGATCTGCATGTAGAGAAGAAAAATGTAAAAGAGAAAATCTTATCTTTCTTTTTGGGGGGGGGAAGAGAAACTCTTATTATAGTCTCAGTTCACGAGCCACGTTTCAAAAACTTTGAAGTCTTCTCTTTCCATTTTTTTCAATCCCTGATATAAGGGCAAGCATTTCTGATTCTCTGGAATAGCAGACACACTCAACATTTCTCAACAGTAACATTGTCCCTGCTCACTGCAGGGGTTGGACTGGATGTTCTCTAAAGGTCCCTTCCAACCCAAACCATTCTATGATTTAAAAAAAGCCGGCTGCAGTTGTTATACTTTGTTCTAGCTCTCAGGAACTAATCTATCTCAAAAAGTGCAACATTTTCCCTAGCTACAAGAGTGCCAGTAGTGCTTGCCAAATAATGGCCATGTGCTGAAACACATTTAGGTGGCATCGACTCTGTACCATACTTGAACTGTGTGACTGGATCTGACTGAGCCCAGCACAGCAATATCTTTTCTTGACACAATTATCTGAAACATCAGCTTCCAATGCAGCTGTGGGTTTTGTTATTCCTCATTCAGAGGTCTCTTGAAATGATCACCTGTCCAATACAGCCTGTGGATAAAATCCTGATCACACCAGAGCCCTAATAACCTAAGCTAACCAAGGCTTTCATTATTAGTATTAACCTGTCCTCTCCAGCTGCCCATGTAGGTATTTTGGCAACCCTTAGAGAAGATAGTCCAGTAAATTAACTTCCTGCATGAAAGACTTCTATGTTTCCCGAAGTCTAATTGCTTATACCTACTTTTTACTATGTTTTGTCCAAGTATTATCGTTTATCACTGATAGGATGAAATTTGCTCTATTCTTTAAAACTTGTTTCTTAATATTGCATTTCTTACGAAATACAAACTTTTTAATCAACCATGTTATATGAAGTTAAATCCTAGAAAATTCTACAATCTGACATAATTCAGCACAGCCCAACTTGACATTTAAAGAAATACCACTTTTTAGAAAAATGTGTGAAGGGATGTGGCAATTATCCAGGAAAATAGTATACATTACCTTGGCTAGAAGCTAACAGCAGTTATTCTAAATGCTTGAGCCAGCTAATTCTCTATTTTTCTAATAAACTAATTCATAAGATGTGAAAATACTATAACCAGTATTAATTTTTTTTATATTTTCACATTTTAGTACAATCTCCACATAACATTTCAGAATCCTTTATGTCCGAATTTATGCCCCACTAAGTTCTACCAAATATCCACAGACAAGCAACTGAGATTTGTTGTAAACTTTATACCTTTTACCTTTTAGCATGCCTTGACCACATTATGCTATGCTGGCATTTACCAACAAAAAGTAATCACAAAGTTATTTAGTCTGTCTCTGGCTTCCCTTTCCACATGATAAGACAAACCATCAACTGGCTTATTTCAACACAGCTGCTCTGAAGATAGTTCATCACAGCTGAATGCTGAGCCCAGTGACCTGTGTTTGATTCCCGAATACAGGGTGCACAGACACTGGGACAAATGCTCTGAAAAGGCTAATGAATATGTCACGGGCAACGCAGCTTTCAATCTCCATGGAGTTATGTTGGAATGAAGGGTCACAGACAATAATCTGGAAGACTGGAAACTGCATGAGCAAGCCAAAATGTAAATCTGAAATTTAACTAATCTTAGAATGAGTGATGTTATACGCCTCTCTCTAGGGAAGAAAACAAAATGTTGCAACTCCTTTTTTAATGAGTGCTGACTCACAAACCAGTGTCTGACTGCATGCAAGAAATGTACAGAAATTTTAGCTTTTGTTCTTCTGAGCTTGTTCTAGAAGAGCTTCTTCCCCTGGATTTTAAGTTGCTTCCAAATATTAACAATTCACACAGACTCTGAGGGTGAAATTCAATCATTTAATTTACTGGGTTGCAGTCACTAAGTATCTTCTCTATAGCAGGTATTTCATGGTGTTTGACGAACACTGACAGAGCAGCCATATCCCAACTCTAAATCCACTATTCATTACTAAGAATTATGCACTCAGAAACTCTGAGTGTACATGATACTAAAAGACTGGTGCTCTCAGCTTATCCATCCTGCACAGGTTGGAGGTGGAGGTTGGTACGTAATGGTTTGTGCTGCAAATGAAAGCTACCTGTGCAGGAAACAAATGCTTGCCTGGTAAAGGCTCATTGGTAGAACCAGGTAAGTATAATTTAACAAGCAAATCCACCTAGCACAATTGCTGAATAACTGCAGGAGGCACAGATGCTTTAGGATACCTGAGCCAACATAAAAGATGAACAGACACCCCATAAAATAGAGAATTGGGCTGAATTATGGCGTTGGAGTTCAGCATATCTGCCTGCCTGTCCAGTGATGAATTGCTTAACAGTCGCTTGGAAGCACTTCTACTAAGTAAGGAATGTCCTAGCAAATTGTCTTCATAATTTTTATTGCTAAAGTGATCTTCAAAAGGCAAGAATCTGGTAGAATATATTCCAGTAAATCTCTAAAATAGGAAACACTACTTACTGGATATTTAGGTATTACTCTGGCTCAGAATTCCTGGCGGTTTTACATTTCTAGAGTTGTTTCCCATAAGCAGCTTTCTACATACATTTCTTGAAATGTTGCCAGATATAAAAAACGAGAATAGGTTGATTCTCCATTGCGACGAGTCAGAAGGAGTGAATGGCTTCACCAATGCTCAAGAGCAACACACTGCCTGCTGTGATCCAAGTTACTGAGCAAGTCTGTGAAACCTCAGACTTCTCAAGAGTCTGCAAGCAGCGTTGCTGAACTGCAGGAAAACTGAAGAGAAAAGGTACCTTGAGTACTGTGTTCAGTTCTGGGCCCCTCACTAGAAGAAGGATGTTGAGATTCTGGAACATGTTCAGAGAAGAGCCACAAGGATGGTGAGGGCTCTGGAGAACAAGCCTTATGAGGAGCAGCTGAGGGAACTGGGCTTGTTTAGCCTGGAGAAGAGAAGGCTGAGGGGAGACCTCATCACCACCTACAACTACCTCAAGGGAGGTTGTAGAGTGGTGGCTGCTGGTCTCTTCTCCCAGGTGATGGAGTATAGAACAAGGGGAAACGGCACCAAGCTGTGCCAAGGGAGGTTCAGGTTAGAGATAAGGAGGAAGTTCTTTACTGAGAGGGTTGTCAGAGGCTGGAACAGGCTGCCCAGGGAGGTGGTGGAGTCACCATCCCTGGATGTATTTAAAGAGCGGGTAGACGAGGTACTTAAGGATATGATTTAGGGGGTAGGCAGGAATGGTTGGACATGATGATCTCAGAGGTCTTTTCCAACCGAGCGACTCTGTGATTCTGTGATTCTGTGAAGAGAGATTTGCCCCAGGACATCTCCTTACATGCCACTGCACAAGGATACTACAAGCTGCAATATTAATTGAACGCACAGTTAGTAGAAAATAAAAATGAAGGAGGAAGAAGTCATCCAGTTAGTACTGTAGGACCATCATTGCAAGTGCTATCAGGGCAGAGGACAACATAAAGCATCTAAGCACAAAAGTTCACAAACAGTAAAAAGTGTAAGGACAAATCTCTCACTATAGCTATTCTCCCTTAGAAGCAATCCGCTTATGAGAAAAATCCTATGTGAAACATTCCACATGGCATCAGAGTAAAGGAAAACTGGCAAACTGGAAATCTGATTGTAAGGAGCTGGCAAAAGTGGTATTGGAGGCACTGGCAGAAAAAAAGATCTCCAGGGCAAAAGCAACAAGAGGATAAAAGCCTACAAAGCAAAAGAGTGGTACATTTGCCTGCATATGTCTAATATTATACTATTAATGGAAGATACTAATTTTCACTTTTAGAAAAAGAATAGATACAAATGTAATCACTTCCGTTGATATAAATAAATCAGTCATGGAACATGTTTCGTCACAAACAGCACATGGACACTGGTTGTCAGGAAGCAACTTTGCCTTAAAAATGGGATCTGGTTAAAGGGATCAGTGCAGTCGGCAGGCTCCACTGATGATCCTCAGAACTTATTCCAACAACCAACCAAACTACATTCCCTAATAAAAAAAGCTTATTTCTATATAAATATAGATGTGCACACGACCTTATTTAGCAATGCCATCAGGTGATCTTTAGAATACAGGTGGTATAGAAATAAATTTTCACTTTGTGTACTATAGATAGTTTTCTGTGAGAAAGACAAATCTTAACATTCCTGGCTCAATAATGTTCCAAGGAAGGTGGTATAGCTTTATTTTGTTTAGCCACATTCAGCATTATAAAATGGCTGATGGTAGATTGAACCATAGTTGAAGGTTTTCTCTCAGAGATACAGGACTTCAAGAAGTCTGATTGTGAGAGAGGGTTATTTTAACACTTGATCTCTCTCATTCCCAAGATTTGCCATAGTATGAGCCTGTGGCATTGAAAAAGATTTCCTAAGAGACATTTTTTTTTAATCCACAAGAAAAAAAGTGAAAAATACAAAAAGCTGGCTCTCAATTTGTTGTGTCTTTGTTCGCATCCTCAGATGATACATGTGAGAGCACATGAAATGTATGAATAGCGCATGAACATATAGATCTTTAGACAACTAAATGGGTAAAAAGCTGGTTTGAGGATCAGGTTCAGAGGGTAATGGCTAATGGATTTTTCTTTATCTGGAGGCTAGTGGAGCACTGTGGGGTCTTGTTTAACATATTTATTTATGATTTCAGGTGCTCCTGGGTATTGGATTTATTCAGCCTGGAGAAAAGATGACTTTGGTGGCACCTACAAGCAGCCCCAAGGCCTCCAGGGAGGGTATCAGGAGGCTTTCTTGCCTTGTTCAGGAGGGGTTTGCTGAACACTGATGTTAGACTATATCAGAAAAAGGAAAAAATGTCAGAGCAGTGATTCCTGCTTGAGAGAGATGACCTCGAGGTTCCGATCCTCCTTTTCTCCAGTATTTATATAAGCATTTTATGATTCAGTCAAAATACTTCAAGAACTGCTTCAATTGTGGCACTGTGTACAGAGACTTAGTTGAATAGCTATTTAATTCCTCTGTTCAATCGGCAGAGGAGTTTCTGGACGCCTGCATTTTTCTTTACTGGATCAGACCAGAAAGCCACCTGGTCAACACCCTACATAGTTATGACCATCAGTGAGTACTCAGAATGAGTCATTAAACAGCTACCATAGACATGGGATAGTTGATCTGCAGTATTAAACCCCATTAGAACCTCCAAGACTCAGACCTGATTTTCCTTTAGCCATTTATAAATGTATGTATTCATGAACACAATGCGAGTTAAGACTATGTCATATCCCTTTGAATTCAGCGGTGTAACGGATTAAATAGCAAACCCCATTTTATGGTGTTTAAACTGAGTACTTAAACATTCATGTCTTCTTGAACTCCAAGAAGAAATTAAATTAGAATATATTTCTTCTTAAAGTGCAGGTTTCCAGGATTTCAAACGTTAGAAATTCCTAAGCAGATTATCGTTCTGATACTGTCACTGTAGTTAAATTCATTGAACTAATTTAATTGATATTAAGTCAAATTTCACTTTAATAGCAGTGAATAATATTGCATCAAAAACTGACCTGTGTTTGGTATAACGTGTTACTATCTGAGAAAAAATAAATAAATTTAAAAGTTGTTGAAATTATGGCATCCAAGAATAAGCTTTGAACTCACCCTAGCTGTGCTTTAAAATGAAAGACAACATTGCAAAGAAGCTTTGCCACCCCAAGTCACAACCAGCAACGGTTATCTTACAGAGTCCTCATCCCTGTAAGAGTGTAGACACGAGGAGTTGGAGGGCAGTCACAAATGGTTCAGAAAACACAGCCTGTGCTTCAGTACAAGGTTTTTGGTTTTGCTTCACTTCTATTTGTGCTCCTACACTATGATTGCTTTGTGTTCGTGTTCTGATTTGACTGTGAGAACACCACTGTGGGGGCATCAGTACGAGAGTACAGTTCATTGCTTCAGGATCTTTATGGTTGCAGGGCTCTAGTCCGACAAGAGAAATGTGTTTGTATATTCAAGAGGGATATCCCCATTGTCTACAGGGGTAATTCTCCAGAGCATAGAGATGCACTTTGGACTTTGACATGTTCTTTTTTCTCTGAAGTAGTCTCAACTTCCTTACTAAAATATTTGAAGTTCAAATAAGGCCTTGTGCTTAAGGGACTAGACCAGGAGCCAGAACATCTGGGCAGTCAGACCTGCATTAATCTTTGACAAATAACCCTATTACCTCACTCCTTATCTGTAAGCTCAGGATAATCTTTGCTTCGCTGTGCTTTACTTATCTTCTTTTGAAGATGAATTCAGAGAATCAGAGTGAATAAACTATATTCCCTGGTATGTTTCTCATATTCTCATCCGCAGAAGTGGGGCCATTCAATCAGGAAACTCAGAATCATATCATGTCATCAGCTGTGTTATAATGTGTGCTCAAACTTCTCAATAAAGAAATTGGGAATTATTTGACTTTTAGTTTCTGAGAGAACAAGATGTCAGCTCATGAGCTCAAGATATCTTCCACATTCATGTGAGGTAGGAACATTTTGTGAGCAGAAGATGAGTTTATCCATGTAGTTATTCCTGTCAGCAGTAGAGACTCTTATATACAGAACAAATATTTTGAGACTTGTGACAAAACTGTGACCACTTGAAATATGACATATGAATAAACTAATTGCATCCAAATATTTACTACAGGCTATTTGCTTATAACCTAGAACCTTAAAAGTGTCCATAAGAACTATAAGATAACTAACAAATTAATTACTATGTGCATTGGAGTATTATTTTTTCTTAACAAAACTATAGCATTCCAATCCATTTAACAGGGAAAAATAAGAGAACTCAGGAATAATAATCATATTTGGAAAGAGAAATGTTAAATAAAATATACGTTTAGTTAGCCAATAAGAGTACAAAAGTACAGAATTTAACAAACTTCAAATGTCCACATGGAATGTAATAGAGAAATGGAGAATTACTAAGAATAACTATTTGGACTGAAACAAACAAAATCTATCCCTTGAAAACCTGCTCCTCTATACATACAATTATATATTAATATATGAAGTCATACTCACACTAGTCTTGATTAACATAGCAAATTATACTGATGACCTCTGCTTTGGCACTGTCCTTTTCCACATCTAAACGGACACAATATTTCTGGTTGAAAATATGCAATTTGGTCTCTAACCAGAACATCTCCTCACATCGATGTACAGAAGGGTTTTGCTCCTGGAATGCCATATAATGATGGTGCTGCTCAAGTCTCCATAATCTGTAATTAGAGAAGGTTGCAGTTCTCTTCCTTTTGCTTTATTTCTTGAACAATTCTTTAATAAGACATTTTTTTGTCATCTGGACATACCCAAATAACTGAAGTCCTGTCCCAAAGCTTTTTAATACTCAAAAGGATAATTTCCATTGACTTTACTGGATTTTGAATCACCTACATTCTCTGTTTCAATCAAAGCCTGAGGTGTGCCACACGTAACAACCAACCTGATGTCTTAGATCCTTTATGAGTAATCTTTCTACCAATTTGTTACTTTTTTTTAGTTCTGCTTTTGCTGCTTTTTCTTGAGCAGTTTTGTTAATTATTTAGCTTGATATTTCTATACTCGTCAGCTCTCTCAAGCTACATTTCATTCAAATTGTTTAGGATTTTCTTCATTTTCTTCAAATTTGTTTTTAATTTGTAACACTAAACCCATCTACTACTCTATTGCCCCCACGTCTCTCACTTGGTCTATTTCTGCTCGATAATTGCAGTTTCTATTATCTTGGTATCATCAATGCATTTAATGTTCTGTCATTTTTTCCTGCTACAAAGCAATTTTAAAAAACTTTTAATAAATTTCATCCCACCTCCACGCACTCATCACTTAATTCCAAGCCTTTTTTTTTTTCATTTACTACCAACATTTACCTCCTTCTGTACTACCAGTTCCTAACTACGCTATTATGCAGAGAAATAGTCTAAAACACAGATTGGTCAGTTTGGCTGCCAACTCTGTTGATTTGAGTCAAAACATTATCTAACAGGTAGATTAATTCAACTGACAATGAGCTTTAGTTGAATTTCTCCTTCCCCATATGAAAGACCTTTTCCACTCTTGCATCAATCAGCAGTTTAAGTTGCTATTAACTACGAAGGATTTTACCATGACTTACCTTGACTAAATTTTCATCACCTTATGACTTCCGAAAATGCCGTTCAAGCTTTCACGTAGCACGTAAGGGCAAGGACAGTCCCGAAATACACCCAATGCGATAATGATTTTGAGAAAATATGTCTGTGGTTTGTAGATATGACCTAATCTTTGGCCATGTCTATCTACAGCCACTCCAGACAGACCAAGCAATGAACCAGGGCAAGGTCCATGCCTCTTCTCCCACAGGCAGCAGAAGGAGCTGGGGCCAGAGGCAGGGCTGGAGACAAGCTTCAGGTGGAGAGGGTCCATCTAGGAGACCAACAACCTACAGGGTTGGAAATGGAGATGGAGACTGAGGCTGGCATTGCTGCTGCATCACTGGGACAGGGGCTGGAGGCTCTGAATCCCCTGAAACAGGGTCCTGGGCCATGGGCAGAGGTGGTGAGAGGCCCAAGCAGGGGCCTTTGCGTGCCCTCAGGGCCCTGACAGACTGTTTCTCTGGCTTTAGGTTGCCTTTTTTCCCTTGAAACATGTGGCTGCAATCAACTAACGCTCTAGGTTCCATATTTTCTGCAAGTCCTTAAGAAGGACTTCTCAAATAGATCTCTGAAAAATAAATTGCAGAAATGATTATTCCTTATTTGAAAGACCAGTGATGAAATTTCTTCATATTTTGGTGTGACAGCATCTGGCATTCAGCATGTCTCCCCAAGGCAAGGCACTTCTATTGGAAGATAATTTAAGTTGTTGATGCGTTATCTTATTTCCTGTGGCAAAGATTTTGCTCCTGGCTCTGGAAGCAGACAAGCCCTCACAGTCAGCTCTTAACTCCTTGAGGAATCTTGGCAGTGGATTGCAGGGACTTTGCTGTGGATTTCTCTTGTACAGAGCATTTCTAGGACATAAGTAAATGTTTTATGAAGGTTTAAGGGCTAGGGAGCTGGCTGGATTAACAGAGAGGGTCAAAGAAAGGCACATCCTGATTACAGCCTAAAAGATTGGGTTCCTTCTGTTCACATGATGGCAAATAGAGAATTTCCGAATTGAACTGAGTAGTTCATCAGGACACAGATGAAAAACACAACATTTATATTAGTCAGTGATAATTCTGGGGTGGTGCTTAAAAAAGCATTGGCATTGCTTTGGCAAGGATATCATCTTGCTCACCAGAACTGTTTGAAGTAGCAATGTTGGATTTTCACTATTCCAAAGAATATTCTCCTTACTTTTAGAGCTTCCAAAAACATCCTTGTGCCTACTCAGGTGAAAAGGTCATATGTTTGCAAGTAACTACACTCAAGATGAATTAGACTTTGTGCAGAATGTGTGCCAGTGTCCAAAAAAAAGTTGTATCACATAAGTTGGTTTCATTTCCTGACTGGATAAGGTATATTTTGTGCAATGAGTGCTAATCAAAATATTTCTGTAATAAAGCAGATTCAGGAGCTGTGTAAAGATCTTTTTAGGAAATTTTAGTGCTAGATATCATTCTTAAGCAACCTACCATCTTGCTTACAACATTAATGGAAAGTTTTCTTCTCACCATCTCACAAAGGCTCATTTAAAGCCATGTCCCCAAACCATTACCAAATTTCTGATTTTCTATTGAACTTATTATTCAAGGGGTTTTCTACTTCAGACAAATTAGGCAATTCTGACTTAAAATTCACCACCCAATAACTAAATAACAACTTTCTTCTAACTGGACCTATTCTACTTAAAAGGAAAAACCTTGCAATTCCTTTTATTGTAAAAGAGAAGTCAAATGCAAAGCTTACTTTATTACAGTCCCTTTAACATCCTGTTTAATATTACTCCTTCAAAAGTGAATTAGTTGTTTGGAAATACTATGCACTTTAGGAGCTCTTTTTTATAAAAGAGCATTACTCTTTTATATTTAACCACTCTGTAGGTCTTGTCAAATTCAAAGCACTTCAAATAAAAGGAATCACACAAAGACAGACAAGAGAAGTATGAGCAACAACGGATAGGCAAAAAAAGAAAATTAGAAGATCTGTTCAATGCTATTAGGAAGTCATGTCAAAGTCAATCTTGAAGAGCAAAAATGCTGTGCTCCCAACCTAAAACAGAATACAGTTCTCTCCTTTTTTTCCTAATGCTCCCTCTTCCATGCTTTTCTATTTAAAAACAACAATTAAGACATGCTTTTGTTATTTCTGTTTTGCCTTTTTTTTTGAGCTCAGAGGCCTCTGTCACTTGTTTGGACCATGAATGAGAGAATTGTGGGTCAATATTTGACTTCTGAAGAATGAAATTTAGGCACTACGAAGAAACCGGATACAAAATCAGTAGCACATCAGAGGACAAACTGCAGCAGTATGCTACTTGCAGCCTAGTATGCTGCAGTTCATCTGGTTTTAAACTTTCTTCACACATTATTTGGCCTCTGTTTGACAAATAAAAGGAAAACGGAGCCTAGAGTTTCAGGTTCCGCTAGTAAGAACAAGAGCTGTCAAATCAACTAAGGTGACAAGAGGAGAAATTTGTATGGTACCACTAAAATTTGCCCTCCTCAATGTTTGGCTTTTTAACAATATGATTATTAGCTTTTGAGTGTCTCTGTAGGAACTATAAAACTGTAATACTTTCCTAACATGGAAAATAAAATTGTACATCTGGTTTCTCTAATTCTCATCTTTGTTTATTTTTTATTAACTTAGGAGCCACTGACTCATACTCCTTTTGTCATGGCTGCCCTCTTGCCTTTTTTTTTATGCCATTGCTATGACTAAGATAAGATTCCTGAAATACCAGTTTGTTGACATTGAAGTTTGCTTTTGAATTCATTTTTATGCTGTGATTTGAATAACATGTGCGGTGTTTTAATATATGATGCCATCAGTTAAAAAAAAAACTTTTTCAAAAAGTGCATGGGATCTTGCGAAACTACTTAAAGTTTTATATTCTCCTTGCTTCCACACCATTTAAAAAAGGAGGAACAGACTAAAAGGGGGAACTACAGGCAAATTCTAATATTTTCAGCAGTTCATGAGACAAATAGGTGAAGGTGGCCATACTGATCACAGGCACAGGAGACTTGTGGAACGTTTTAACAAGAGATTTCATGCTGCCTACCTCAGTACATTACTTTTATTAAATAATTGCTACTTGTGATTCAACCTTCCACAGCATTCAATTAAAAATGTTTGCATAACTGTGTTAAAACTTGCATCTGAATTTCAAATAACAGTTCAGTAAATTGCTAGTCAAAACATGAGGTAGAAATGTTGTCCACCACAAATGGCAGTGCATAAAGACTTCGGTGAGTATTCACATGCCGTTGTGGTTGTGTTTTTGCATGCTTTACATATACTACATTAGAATTCTTTTTTTATATATATTTCCTAGTGTACAACCCAAAGTAGTGGTATCCTTTCAGCTGTCCATAGTTAGTTTTCTTTCATTAAGCTTCATTAAAACCAAAGGAATTAACTGATCGCCATGTCACAGGAGGTGAAGATGCTCCTGTAGCATCTCTGGCAGGACAACTCACTCATCATGGAAACCAGCCATGCCATGCTCAGCAATTTCTGTTAGCAAACTTCATGACATCTGAATCTTCAACTCTTCTCACCAAAACTGAAAGGTGAGAACCTTTCCAACCACCTTCTTGTTTTGTAAACTACATGTACAAACAAAGATGGCACTCCAGCATCTTATCACGATGCTGAAAAAATGTCGAAAAAACCCAAAACATTAAGAAATCCAGAACAAATTGGTTAAATCAAGCCTATGACAGAGATGGTTTTATTTTTCACGCAATTTTAAATCAAGTTTTCCAAGCATTATCTTTTGTTCCACAATGTTTCATTTATTCATTTTTTAAGATTTATTCAATGCCAGAAAACAATGTTGTATTTCAAAATACCTATAAAATATCATTTCTCAACAGAAAAGTCTCATGGTCTGAGATTCTGATCCAGCAAAATAGTAAGCACATTTTTCATTTTAAGAAGTCGAGAAGAGGCATTAATGAAACTATTGGGAGGTAAAACTTTCAGTTTGTTCCTGTTTGTAATCCAAAGGCTGGATGCAAAGCTCAGTGACACAATGGAATTCTGCATGACTGTTGGGATAGTTTGGATCAAGGCGTAATTAGCTATTTTCTTTTCATTTCAGTGTCTCTGTAAAGGATTTCTTTTTGGTTTCAAGCTACTTTTTAGCTGGAGACATTTAGCACATTTAGAGGAGCACTGTACAATGTCCATTTTCGAGGAAGAACAGGATAAATTGTGTTTATGATACTATAAGCTGGCTAAAATTCTAGGAAAGGAGATGCAGAGAGCCAAGACATATGTGAGAGGTGTGTTTCATTCACAAAAAATAAAAATAATTTTAAAATATTCCTATTGCAGCTATCTGTTATTGAAGGTTGTATGGTGCTTACTGTAAGTATATATTGTCGGATTCCTATCCACATCTTTCAAGTTCAATTTCTTAATTCCCAAGCCTCTAATGACTACTGTTATCAAATTAATTCAAAGTGAGAAATGTCATGTTAGCCTCATATTAGAAATACCTTGGAATTCTGAATTCACTTTTTATTTAGAGTAGATTTTGTTCTTTGTTATTATGCAGTGAATAAGCATCATGTTTACTGCATGGCATTGTTTGCGTGTGTTTTTTTCTACAAAGAAATATTTACATTCAGTACATAATTTAAAGCAAAGGCCACTGTACACAATATAATGTATACAGTGCACTGATTATGGATAACACTTCTGAAAAGTAGTTTCATAACTAAATATAATCAAAATTACAAGACCTGTTGGACTGAAACATAACTAGCCTAGATAATGAGTTCACACAACCCAACAGTAAAGAGAAATATTTAACAAGAAGTTATTAACTCATTTAATCCTTGAGCTGAAAGCAATGTTTTCCTAATATTTCTACTAACTTCAGTACATCTGCATTTGCACTTTCCAGAATGCAAGCTGCAGCAGTAATATATCACCCTGAATCAATTATAGTGTAATATATAAAGACAATTCAAAACCATTTCTGACCAATCACATGGACTTGCACTGTATTTTACTATGGTTTTAACGTCCTCCAGGGAGATGATATCATGTTGTGACCATCTGAATTTAAGAATCAGTAAAAGCGGAACAGAACAAAGCACTAAAGGAATTACAGTAGCACTGAAACGTCCCCTAGGAGTCCAGTTCTCAAGGCTGAGATCTGAATGTAGATTGTATGACCACAACAGCATAGAAGGTTCCATGTGAACATGAGGAAAAGCTTTTTCACTGTGATGGTGCCAGAGCCCTGACCAGGCTGCCCAGAGAGGTTGTGGAGTCTCCTTCTCTGCAGACATTCAAAACCCACTCAGATGGGTTCCTGTGTGACCTGCTCTGGGTGATCCTGCTCTGGCAGGGGTTGGACTGGATGAGCTTTATTTAGAGGTCCCTTCCAACTTCTCATATTCTGTGGTTCTGTGATTCTATGATTCTGTGAGAGCAGCTACCATATACCAGACGGATATATAGTGAACTGTATTCACAAAGGAACATTTCAGTGCTTAATTTCCCAGTGGTTAGGAACTACAGAAAACTGAAGGAAATTTTAAAAGAGTAAAGAATTCAGGAAAAGCAGGTTACTAGGCATAATGCTAGAGCTTGAGTTTGCTCTGACTAATGACAAAAATATTAAAATGTTCCAAGTAGACGATTTCTCAGATTATTTTGAAAATTAGCAGTTTATTTTCTCAGATTAATTTGAAGTCTTCATGAGAGGACTTCTAGATTTTAAAATTATATGCTCTTCCTGGAATGCAGGTGAAATGCATATGCCTATTACTGTCTCTTTATTATTGAAGTTCTTCCAGAAAGCAACTGTTTTACCTTTTATTTAAATTTACATCTCCAGGTCAGTGACTAAATCTGACTGTTTACTTTGAGACTCCCCTGAATAAATATAGTGGCAGAATTCCTTTAGAAGAAAAGTGAAACAGAAAGGCACTTTATTAGCTGGCAAACAATTTAAGGAGGCAACTGGTAAAGCAACTTAACTGAATCTCGCTGCAGGGCTCCCCAAGTGCTCCCAGGCCATGAGTTCTTTCTTCAACAGTGCATGCTCCTAAGGCAAACGAGTCATTTGAGGAAAAGTCAGGAGCAAACATTTTGAATCTAACTAGGGATCTGGGATGCAGAACTCTGACATAAATTATCAAAATACATCAGATCAAAACTCCTACATGCCTATTAATTTCGGGTGCCATGGTTCAGAAAACATAGAGCATCCTTATATGTTGACATGAGACGCTTAATAATTTTTCAAAGGGTTGATGTTTTATAATTTCTTATAGTTCAAGTTGCAGCTACTATTGGAACTCAGCTGGAACGACATTATTCCCTGTGAGGACGATCCACTAGAAAAGGATGAAGGGCACATTATGCAATGCACTTCACAGTGATTTACTGAACAACAAAGGAATGCTGAGGCTTAGGGATCTTGCAGCCTTTGCACTATTTTGGAGAAAGTTCACCCTTGCGGCTAGAAATATGAGTTCAGTATAATTATCTCTTCCAGTGCATCTGTCTACTTAATGCTGTACCTTAGCACATGCTTAACATAGGCTTTATTTTCCATTCTGTAAACCCTTTCTCTTTCCACAGTAAATGCCAAAGATCGCCCAGTCCCTATTAGCACACCATCCAAAGGCTGACTTTCCCTGAAAACTGTGCAATTTATGAACGTATTTTCATTCCCACTAAATAGTAATTAAATTCTGACATTGCTAAACATTGCTCAATGTTCCGTGCAGCTTGCTTTTAATGAGACTCAACCAGGAGTCAGTTAGATTAAGTTAATTTTTTTTTTTGGATGTGGACAAAAAATTCTTCTGGCTTTTATGTATTGTCTCATCGTTTCCATCACCATCGCCTATTGAGGAGGAAGGAGGGAATCACGCCCAGTGTGGATGGGAAAGCTGGCCTACCGCCTCGCACAGGGGAGACTGTCTCAGCACCAAGGCACTCAGCGTCCTTTGGCGTGCAAAACTGCAGGGGAAGGTTCCTCCAATGCCAGAAACCACAGGTTCCTATCGCCCCTTCTGAATATGTCTCAGAAGCTCCTTTAGCCCTTTTAGTAACACATTTTTTAATGGCAATATCCATTTGCAATTCTCGGGATGCCAGTGCCGTGGTACCCTAGCAGGAGATGATGTGGAAGGTTGTATCTTCAGTGCTCTGTGCACCACAGATCTGTACCTGCATACACACAGATCTATACACTCCTGAGCACTAAATGCTTGCTTCCTTAATAATAATAAGTCAACATATGTCATCATAATTTATCACAATTAATCATAATATTAGAATCACAGGATCAGAGAAGTGTTGAATGGACCTCTGAAGCTCATCTAGTCCAACTAAAAGCAGGGTGAAATACAGCAGGTTGTTGTTCAGTCAGGGATAAACATCATAACCAAGTAGTGTTTTTTAAAAACTTAGCACAAATCCCAGGTTTCTGGGATCATGGGGTATACCACTCTCACAAAGACATCAGATTTATTTAGGGCTTACACTTGTGAGCAAATTGCTTCATTATAAATGCTTTGAAAACACTGAATTGCGTGTACCTTCTTCACTCAGTAGTCAAGGTCATCATTGCCTAGATGTTGAGCAGATACAGTGATGAGCTACTTTAATCCTACTGCACCATCTGGTTCATGCAGAACAGACCTGGTAAAGAGTGCCAGCAACAGAAATCATATTCAGATCTACTGTCATCTGAACAAGTAGCAATTTAGTAAAATAGTTTCAATAGTTTTACTGAGTTTTGCTTAGTCAGGACTTCTTACATAATCTACTGATGGTTAGAAATCTCCCTGGTGCCAGATCAGTGGATCTTGCTCATGGTGTACCCAACACCAGATCGGGACTCAGGAAGGACGTCTGCCCCAGGCTGCTGTGGCAGAAAGCAGGATATTTTTATACTTATTTTTTTACATTTTCTTTTAGAGCAAACAGGATCAACCCTTCATCAGGTCCTGGACAGGTCCATCAAAGTCCCTCCTCTTGCAGGACTGTCCTTTCCTGTCCCATATTCCAACCTAGATCATCATTAGCTATGAAAGCCCACATCCTAAAGCCATTTCATTTGACTGAATGGCCAACTCACCTGCAAGTCCAGACGTGGCTACATCCACCAGGTCTTCACAGAAAAATTATCAGGACATGACAAAATTTCTGATAGAGACTGTGTGCCAGTGAACTATAAAACACAGTTATAGCTAAGGAAATCGGTCAAAAATTGCAGTTCAGTATGTTCCTTTTTTAACTCCTCTGCTACATACCAAAAAGACAACTGAAAAGAACTTCCAAGAAGACAGCTTATGTGCATTTGTGGTCAGGGTCACAAGAAGATCAAAGTCTGCCTCCTTTCTGGATTTTGGATTAAGTTTTGCTGGATATAGACGTATATAAATGATTTACCTCTCCCATTCCAGTTTGTTTCTATGTCATAAGAGTTCCAGGCATAGACATACTAACTGGCACAGCAATCTGATAAAACCACTTAAAGTGATTAATAAATTATAACAACTTTTAAAATAACTATTTAATATGTGCTGTGCCTATTTGTTTTATCCTACTGGGTTGTTTTTAATGTTTTTAATGAGGATGCTTGACCTCTCTCCTTTTTTTTTGAAAGATCACCTTATAAACAAAAAGATTAATACATGCACATAAAAAAGCAAACTGGTGACATTATTAGCAGCGATAACACGGATCTTTCATCTGGCTATTCTTGGCTGCCATTTGTGAGGCAAATACAAAGAGCTATTCAGCCAGTGCTTTTAAAACCTTTAAAATACAGATTTCTATTATTTTGCATTGAAATCTGTTTACCAATTTGAGTAACTCCTACCTTCCTGTTTGTGAAAACCTATCAAGAATGATGTGTTCTGCAATGACATCGATAGTACTGTTGAGTAAAACTAGAGAAAATAGTCTAAGGTCTCGGTGAGTAATTAGGGTTTTTTTCAGTTGGAAGAGCATCAAGCTGACTTTAATGTTTCTGTCCTCATTCTTTCCATCCTGCCCCACACTCTACACATCCACACACACTGCACTATCTGCCCAGTGTGAAATCACAATAATTGTAACTAGTGGGAGAAGAAAAAGAGAATAAATATTTTATGATGAACGGGCCTGTCTCCCTGTAGCAGTTTACCCTAAAGAAATTAACTCCTCAGTTAGAATCTCTGAGAACTCCTCGGATGGTTGATATTTATAAATTAAGATATTGTTTACTCAGGTTATTTTTTCTCAGTCTTTAAATCCACCTAATCAACATACTATGTCAAACATTTCAAAAAACGTGTACACGGTATGAGACAAAGTTCCAGATGGAGTTACGCAAAACAATTACCCTTGGCACCCTTCTTTAAAAATCAACACTCTATTTATAACTCAGGAGCTATCTGGAGAAAAAAAAATATTTCTTTACTTTTTTATTTCCCTGTCGCACTACAGCTTTTTAACGCTTCTAGTATAAAACTTCTTAGAAGATGTTTAAAAAAAATCATGACCTTTTAGGATCTTTATATTTTTGTTTTACTGGCAAAGGGTGGCTGTTTCAATCTCTAAACAGCCTTATTTCTCTTGTTAGCTTTATAATTTTTGGCCCTGGAAAAAACTGTAAATCCATTGGGATTTAAAATGTCAAAACAATTTACTCCAAAAAGTGTGTTCAGAATGATGAAATTCATAACCTTATGACAATGTATGGTGGTGGGTGTTGCTATGGGCCCATAGAGCTACATAAGAAAACCAATATATATTCACCTCTTTGGCCACTGTGTCCTTCAGATGTTTTGTACCTCAGTTCGATGGAGCATTGCTCCCTCAACTCTGCTGTTCTTTCAATTTTACGTTGTTTTTTTTCACTTCATCATTTCTGCAGGTTTCTACCTTACAGTTTTCTCTTTCTCTCTCTTAATAAACACCCTCACACACTCCAAGTATTATTGCTACTCCATTATATCTCTTCACTATGCTTACTTACCTTTTTTCCTTCTCGCTTTCTTGTCTTCTTTGTAGCTGAGAGTTGAAGTGGCATCACAACTCTGGAAAGCCTAGGAGTGTTTTTGGGCATCGACACTGGTGGTCGTGTCAGTGTATCCTGCAGACACAGGTGGATGTGGTTCAGTAACATTGTTTATACATGGTTTACTATACAGAAATACATTCAATATGGAATTTAATGCAAGCGTCATTCTTTTCAATATAGATGTATGCAACTGCAAGTCCTAATGAGATCTTCAGAAGTGCTCTAATGTCTTTAAATCAAGTAATGTCTGCAACAGCATCTGCAGGTGGTGAAAGCTGATGCTGGCCAGTGGAGTCATATAACCTCCTGTACAGCAAGATTTGCCTTTTGCTACTTGAAGTTGTGACTTTTGCATCCTGTCCATCCATACCTTCTGTGACACTGTGTGACTCAAAAAGGACATAGAAAAATACCCGATTCGCAAAAAAACCTGCGTGCCATTAATCTGGGCACATTTTTCCTGTTTTAGAGAAAGTTTTTGCTATCTCCTTTCTAGATTGCTCTGAACACCTTACAGGGAAATGTTTTGTTAAAGCATGAGAGGAATTATATTAACAAATCTGCTCATAACAGAGCTTGCCTGCCAATCCAGAGGCCAGCTCCTGGAGTCATTGTCAGAACAGATAAATATAGGTCTTGCTCTTTGGTAAATGAGGGGTGTCCAAGGGGAAAGTATGGATGTAGCCTTAGTAAGGCAGTCCCACAGTTCTTTTTGCCAGACATGAACTAGTGCATGATCATGATATTCTTTGTAGTCATACTATCCGCATCATTTATACTTAGGAACACAAACAAAGAAAATCACAATAGAAATGAGCTAATGCTGTCATCTGGGTTTTAGTATAGTGAGAGTATTTCCAAATATCTTTGTTATTTTAGATGCTCAAGGGTATGAAGCAATAGTTCTTGTCTTTCTTTATATTAGGAAAATTCCTGTGTAGTTTATGCATCAAGTTATAAATAAAGAACAATGAGGAAAGAAAAAATAGGCTGACCACCGGGATCTTAATTTGTTACTGAGTGACAAAGAGCTTTTATAGGAAACAGTGAAAGCATTCTGTGCAAAGGCTCTGAAGAGCACATTGTCAAAGAAAAGTGTTTATGTGTTAGCATTTACCTTAGTGTATGCTTGTATTAAGAATCTCATTTTGCATCTGCAATAATATATATTTTCATTCATCGACGCAAACCATCCTTGAGGTACCCACAGCACTTTTTGTATAGAAGAGGAATATAATATGCTTGCTTTATAACAAGAAGATATAGCAGAACAAAGCCACTGACCAAATTAACACTGGCCTCCACCAAGGACTGGACAACCCACAGATGGTCTGTCCAGGGTGAGGAAGGGAGGTGTAGGTGTCTACACGATCTGCTACATATGTGGCTAAAGAGAGCGTAATAAAATGGTTTTTTTCCTCTTTCGTTTGTTTTACCTTTGCATAACTGAAACTGTTTCAATAATATACCCCAAATACACCATGGGATAGTTAGAAAAATTCCTAACAGTTCTAGGAAAGTTCCCAGCAATTCTTTGTGATTACTGTGTTAATTTCCTTACTCGTCTTCCTTCTTTCCTTTTGCTCTATTACTTGTATTATTTATGTGTGTGGCCCTGACTAAAGCACAACTATTGGGCTTCTAAATCAATAGGGTTTGCATAAGTTATTTAATTTATACCAATGCACAGGCTTCCAGATAACAATCTTCAAAGCTTCCACAGGTGGCTTGCTTTTACTGACAATGTGATTTTCATACTGACACCTGAGAAAGTGAAATTTATGGCTGAACTATGCTCTTTTGACCCACGTGAAACAGTAAAATAGAATTGCTTTGTCAGATAACTGGTTCATCATCCATGTTAACCATGGCTGGATTTCTCTGTTGAAACACTGACAACAAAGTTACATGAAAAAAAGCATTTGGGAGGAATCAGAATTATTTCAGTGAGCTGCAAGACCCCATTCAAATGCTGACAAGAACAGGGCATTCAAATCCAGTGCACTGCAGAGCCACAAATTAATTACAAGATTCTTTTGAATTGCCTACAGTCAGAATAGTTCAGCCATTTCACACTCTATTCGATATAACTTTTGAAAAAAATAGTTCTTCTGAATCTGAAATAGACCTAGAAAGAGACTTATAGACCTGCTTTTTTAGCCATTGTAATCCCTTAAATTCCTTCCCAGCTGGAGCACAGACTGCATAGGTCTAGGGAAAATAATATGATGGACAGATTTTTGGTGCTGTCAAGGCACATCCTGCTTTCCTTTTCAGGTGTATTCCTCTATAATATCAATAACACTTGCATCTGAATGCTGCGTTGATTCCCAGCTGCAGTCCTCTGCTTTCCTAGCTCAGCTGATCTTGGCCACCAGCAAAATAAGAAGGTGCTATAAACCTCATGACAGCTTCCTCAATAACTCTTCTCATCAGCACATTCTTTAGCTATTTTTATTGCATTTCTCTCAAACTGAAGCTGTATGGTAGATCAGCTGCGGTATGCAGAAAGAATTGCTTTCACTAGATCAAGTAGAGAAGAATGAAATAAGGAAAACTTTAAAGAGGAGATTTACAGGGTTCCCATACTTAGATAATCAGAGATTCCACCTAAATATTTAGGAAGTTATTTGTGGTTTTCTTCCCAGAAACTATATTTAGAAGGCAGAGTTTTGGAAGTTCTACCTGATATTTTTCAGTTTTAATTATTCTGCCTGAGGGGAATATAGAAATTACACTTCCATATCAGCCATACATACAGTCATAATCTCTTCTTTATTAGGAGTCCAAGCTGTATAATTTGAAAGCTGCTTCAGTTCTGGTCTCAGGACTGTGAGGGTGATGAGACACTGGCCCAGGTTGCCCACAGAAGCTGTGGGTGCTCCCTCCCTGGCAGTGTTCAAGGCCAGGTTGGACGGGGCTTGGAGCAGCCTGGGCTGGGGGGGGGCAGCGGGGGGGGGGGGGGGGCCCCCTGCCAATGGCAGAGGTTGGACTGGCGGGGCTTTCAAGTCCCTTCCAACCCAAACCATTCTGTGATTCTATGATTCCACAACAGAAAATTCTAAAACTTGCTTCCTTCTTGTGTTAACATGCAGGAATACTTCTCACAGGGCTAGTGTGAATAGAAAAGTGTTAGACACAAAACACTAAAATACTGACATACTTCACTAAGTAGGAATGAACTTAGATGTCTGGTAAATACTCTGATGCATTAAAGCCTTGAAATATTTCTGTGATTTTATCAGCTGTTTTTAGTTGCAGTGAACAAGAGCAATTTTTCAGTGAACTGAGAAAATATTTTCCATCACTAAATTTAGCCACTGTGCCTTTTGGCAACCTCCATTCGAAAGAAAGCCACAACTTTGATTCTGAACTTGCTATTAGCTGTGTATGATCAGTCTGGTCCACCAAATAGGTCCTTCTGGCTGCATTCCACACTCACACCCTGACCTCCTGCTTTGCAGTAAGCAACAGGACTGTGCATCTGTGACATGATTTGTTTTCACATCTTCTCCAGAATGAGCAGTGTTCTGATAGGGTTTAAGCTTTAGGATTAGGAAAACTATTATGTGTTTCCATTAGAGAAGGCAAATTGGAAAACAAGCTTGGAGCCGAGGAAGAGAAACTAGTGATGGTTTTTTGTCCCTATAGAAAATCTAGGTCTCTGTTTGAACCATAAAAAAGCTCTGAGAGATAAGTTTTACCCCATTTACAATGCGCTCTTAATCACAAACCTCATCACACAATTACAGTCTGGATTTTTTGACAGTGGAAAAGGAATTTGAACTTGAGCTGAAATTCCTTGGGAAATCTCTGTGAGCAGGCTTGGTGGACCCCTGGTAGCCAGCGTGCCTGAGGAGATGTGTTCCAGCCTTCTGTTAGTTGGAGTTTCCTAAGTGCTGTAGGCATCATGCCCAGGTTTATCACACAGATATGCTTTAGCCAAGAGGTGATGAAGGCATGAATAATAGAGGCTGGGTCATCGTCCACCAGAAGGGGACACGGTTTCTGAGCCAACTGGAGGTGGTGTGAACCATTACTCATAAACATTGTGATGCGAGAGCTGAGTGAAGGGTCCAAGAGAATGAAGCAGTTGATCAAATCAGCAAGGTCATCGGTCAGCTCAACTAACAGGATGTTTCACTGTCCTCCTCCTCCGTGTTCCCCATGGGCCCAGAGGCCCAGCCCCAGTGAGCAGTACGGGGAGCATTCACAGAAGAGTTTAAAATAACCCATTTAATGCCAGAGCCCATTGGCATTCAAATTCAGATCCAATGGTTTCCAAAAGTACATTTCTAATTGTACTTAGGTAACTTGCTTGTGGGTTTGATTCACATCCTGGTTTTGATGCATTGATTTCTAAATGAAATTAATAATTTATGACTCTTTTTATTACAAGAGTCATTTAAACAATGTCCCTCATTTGAACAACTTAAAGAATTTCTTCAATTCCTACCCCAAATATTTTTGTTTCTTTGTTTGGATTTTATCATGGTGTTGCAGCCTTACTGTCTATTTAAGCCTTACTGCCTAGTAAAGAAATATACTCAGCCTTTGTCAAACTAGGTGTAAGATACTATGGCTTTGAGAAAATGCTTATACCCAATCTTCAAAGTGCTTGTTTCAAGAAAAGCAATGAGAAGCCATAGCAAATCCAAAGATAATTTAAACATCTTTGTGATTCAGAAAAGCTTTGACAGTAAAAAAAAAATTGCTATATCAACAGTTGACTTAAAAGTCACTAATTTGTACCAGTTTTATCCAATGTGTTATTTATGTACATTTTCTAAAATAATTCTAAAACTTTAGACATTTTCAAAAAGTGACTGGGCATAGCAACCTGCTTTAACTTTGAGATAACTCTTCTATGAGCAAAGGGTGGGACCAGATGACTTTCAGATCGTCTTTTGTTTTTCCTTTACGTCACAGGGATTTCCATTGCTGCAGTTTGTGACCTCTGCCTCGTATCCCTTCATTACATATCTCCAGGTAGATTCTGGCTCTGCCTTTCCTAGGACCTCCCAATAGTGCAGGATTTCGGACCCTCTACTATGGGCTGAACAAACTACTACTCCTCTCATGCCCTGTTTTCCAGCACCCCAATCATCTAGGTGGACCTCTGCGTTTGCTTCAGCTTCCCAGTAACTCTCTTGTAGTGGGGGATCCACTATGGCTGCAGTTTTCAATTTTTTAAATATTTCAAGCACATTTCTTCCAGATTTTACTGTAATCTCTTGGCCTGCGATATTTCGCACCGTGTTTCCATCACTTCAGGAATGCAAGGGGAGAAAAAAGCTTAAAAGCTTTGAAAAAATACTGGTATGTGGTTGTTTTTTTTCCAAAGGACAAGTTTTATTGAGGTTAGACAAAAAGTATAATTCACAAACTAGCCTGCCAGTATACAGAAATGTGCATCTCCACAGCTGTTACAGTTTGCTTTATTTTGGCTATTCCTTTGATAAGTCCGACATTAATAATGAGCCTGATGAAATACTACAAAAAACAGCACACATAGTCCACATAGCTGGTTTTGGAGACCCACAGAATTTATTACAGATCATGGAGGGTCTTTTATAGAAATGTGAAAGTAACGGAAGTCAGTAGAATTGAAATGCCCCTACCTTGCAGTGAAAACAAGAAGTTTCATTCAAACCTGGATTTCCCATGGTCTACCACAGTTAAGAAAATATTTCTGTGATGTTTCTCCTCGCCACTGTTTTTCCTTTAAAAAGTAACCATTTGTAATAACAAATGTACCAGGAACTCATCAATGCATTCAGGGTCAAGAGGAACCTGATTTCCACAGAGCTAAAACAAAGAATCTAAGCCAGCTGGAAAAGCAAGTTAAGAAAATATCTTTAATGGCGATTTGTGATGATCTAACACTTCCATTGCTGTGTCCTTGAATTATTGGGCCTGTTTCTAGCCATGCCTTCTCTTTGAGAATGCCTATAAACACCTATTGGAGACAGAGGTGTCCTACAACATCCATTTGAACACAATGGAGATTAAGATGAAGAACAAGAATCTTTTACTGAAATTACCATGAGGCCATAGTGAAGAAATGCTGAGGTCACGCATAGTATTTATTAAAGGTGGATTCTGTCATTTTTTAGGATCATTCCTGGAAGTTTTGTAGCAAGTTTACCTTCATGGGAAACAGTTCTGATACCAAAACTAAAAGAAAACATCTTTGGGGGTTAGTTTTTAACTTCATCTTGGAATGGCTACTAGGAATTCCAAAAGAGAAAGGGAAGACCCATGACAAGATTATTGTAGGTATATATAAAATGAGTTATTTCTTTTCTTCATACCATTTTCCTATACAGGCACTGGAAATGGAAGAAAGAGTTTGGCAGACAATTTTGCCTTGATATCAGTCCTATAAATGCCTTCTAATGAAAGTTATAATAAAGGGGTTTATGTATATCCACGAATGTGTACATCAGCGTCACGAATGGAGTCATGCACCTCATGCGCAAGAGAGAAGCAACAATGTACTTTATCGATATGAAAAAGAGAGTTAACAAAGCTCAGTGGTAAATGCAACAACGGTTTAACAAGATTTGATGGCAAGGTACACTTGGTGGTTTACTGCATAGAGGACAGGCTGAGACAAAACCATCAGGGAGACCCTCCCTTTGAGTCACAAGGTGACTTGCTTTCTAAACTCTTTCTCAGAGAGAAGTCTGGGAGCAGCTGGATCCAATCTTAGTTCCACACTTGGCCAACAGTTTATGTCTAAAGGATTATATATGCACAATTAATCCTCTAGATGGCTTAAGCACCGGGGTGGGGCAGGAACAACACAGCACCACAGTTGGCAATTGTTCATCTGTTAGTGGGTGTTTGAATACCTGCATAGAATTAATCTTGATAAATCAGGTGGGAATTTCACTGTAAGGTGTATTAGCCTGTGAATCTTTCACTGTAATGGAGAGTATTTGTATGATTATGAAATATTTTTTCCACTAACCTCATCCACGTCAAGGCCTGGTTGGTGTCTTTGACACATTTCAGAACAGTGTCCAGATGGAAGTTGAAACGCTTGCTCTTCTTGTTCAGGAAATACCACAAAAGGAATGAACTTAATTCATGAGGGATGAGAACTTCATTCCATTCAACAGTAGATCTATAGTCCGATCTCTTCTTCCCTCTTTCTTTACCTGTGTCTCATCTATCCCTTCTGATCTTCAGTCACAAGGTAAGTTCAAACTGCTTAGCAAAATCAGAAAAACAAATGAGCAGATTTTCTCAATACCTTTGGCTGCAACAACAGCTAAGTCAACATCACAGGGGTTTTACAAGTGAAGTTAGAGGATTGATTTCCAGCAGACTGACAAGTACCCACTTAAGACCCATACATTTTAATTTAAGACCTCACATTCCACATATAGTAGTACCTGAGCTGTCCAAGTACCCTGCCCTCAACATGCTTAAATCACAATTTTGGATGAAGACAAACAATTAAATTCCAGGATCTGATATGATGAATAGGCAAATGTCTCAAGACAAATGAAAATACAAATACATTCTGGAAAACAGCCTTAATCCAAGGCCTTTAGGATGTACTAGACAGTGGGAAAAAACCCTCTATGTAGCCTGAATTAATGGAGCCACCTCAGCCATATATAAAGTAATGAAAGAGGCAGCGCATAGGAATGCAAAGGAGTTTTGTAGTTCAGTGAAAGGTAGCAAAGAAGCTCTACTGTGAGTTATTAGAACAATAAGATAACAAAAGTAATTCAAAGAAGAGTGTAAATTGTTGAAATTATTTTAAAATACTAGTTCACTACCATCACATGAGTCGAAATATTTTCCTTGTGTAATCAGGGTTATTTTTTCAGATTGTTCTGGTTTTTGGGACAAATACTTTAATTAAAATTTCTGTTCAGGTTTGGGTGAGTGTTGGTTTTCCCCCTTTTTAAAAAGCCAGCTATTGTTGTTTTCCTCCACTATTTTCATACTATTTACCATGACAATTACCTTCATCCATGAAGATCACTTATTTGCAAACTATGCTTCCACGAAAAAAATCATAGCAGTATAAGTCATAGGAAAACCAGACTGCAGTTTAAGTTATGACAGACCATGTCATGTTTAAGTACACCATTAATGTGAAAAAGGTTTATTTTTGTTTAAAAAGAAAATTCAACTCTTTAAGTGGTTTCAAACAATTTCTCCCCAAATTTTTGGCAAGCAGACAAGGAAGGAGCAGATGTGAGGAAATGCTATTCCGAATCGCTGGCGTGAACTCATGGGCTAGAACACTGCAGGAACTGCACAGCTCTCTTGTTTGGACTTACAGCACAGAGTTTTGTGTGAAAGGCAATTCAGTTATCCACCACCACATTTTAAACAGTTTGGTTTTCCCAGTAACTTGGGTTTTAACACAGGTTTTAAAAAACTAGCATACTCCAATGCATGGCTGACTGACAGTGCTATAGATACGTACCCCTGCTGAGGCAATAAATCACAAGAGAAAAGAACAATGTGGAAATGTCAAATACTACAATTTCAAAATGTGTTTTACGTTTTTAGAAACTGAAAATAGTATCACATTTACTAAGTATTTCAAGCAATAGTGCTCTTTTTACACATTATTCTTTGGCTAAATAAGATTAAATTTTTGAAAAAAATAACAACCTTGTTGGTCATAAATATCCTCATCTTTCCATTTCTAACTTCTATGGATGAATAGCAGTTGATTGGCCTATACTCCCATCCAAATGACCATGGGAGCTTAAATTGATAATCAAAACCATAGACCAAAGCAATTTTTTTGCTGGCGTTATTGAAGGCTTCATAATTCATCAACATCAAATGGTTGAATTATATACATGTGCTTACCTACTTTGCTTGAAGCTGTAATTTTTGGACAATGATTACAAATATTCTTAAAAATTAATAACTTGCTATATCTTCTAATTTGATCTATTCATTCTATTTGATCTACCCTATGCAGCGCTACAGGCTTGGGGACGAGTGGCTGGAAAGCTGTCATGCAGAAAAGAACCTGGGGGTGTTGGTGGCCAGCAGGATGACCATGAGCCAGCAATGTGCCCTTGTGGCCAAGAAGGTCAATGGCATCCTGGGCTGTATTTGAAGGGTTGGTTGTAGGTCAGAGAGGTTCTCCTTCCTCTCTACTCTGCCCTGGTGAGACCACATCTGCAATATTGTGTTCAGTTCTGGCCCCTCAGTTCAAGAAGGACAGGGAATTGCTTGAAAGAGTCCAGTGCAGGGCCACAAAGATGATGGAGGGAGTGGAGCATCTCCTGCTGAGGAGTGGCTGAGGGAGCTGGGGCTCTTTAGCTTGGAGAAAAGGAGACTGAGGGGTGACCTCATTCATGGGGATCAATTTGTAAAAGGCGAGTGTCAGGAGGAAGGAGCCAGGCTCTGCTCTATGAAGTGCAGTGCCAGGACAAGGGGCAATGGGAGCAAGCTGGAGCATAGGAGGTTCAACCTGAACATGAGGGAAAACTTTTTCCCTGTGAGAGTGACAGAGCCCTGACCAGGCTGCCCAGAGAGGTTGTGGAGTCTCCTTCTCTGGAGACATTAAAAATCTGCCTGGCCGTGTTCCTGTGTGACCTCCTCTGGGTGATCCTGCTCTGGCAGTGGTTGGACTGGATGAGCTTTCGAGGTCCCTTCCAGCTCCTAATATTCTGTGATTCTGTGTGATGTATACATTCAGAGATTTCTTGGTATAGTAAAAACACCTGAAAATATACAGTTTGCCAGGGCAGATCTGACTGATACATTTAAACTATATTTTTTAATAAGAAAAATGTTAGAAAAGCTGTCCTTTTTTTCTGAACCCATTCTTCTAGGCTTTATTGCTTTATAGATAATAAGATGGCTAAAAAGTTACACAAGATGGGCCTGTGAAACCTCTAGTTTTCAGATCCTAGAAAAAACGTGACCAAAATGTCTGTTTCCATTGGTGCTAATGGAAACTGGTTAGTAGCAATTAAAAAACTGAAATTAGAGCAGAAGTTTTGGAGACAACTGGTTTCACAAGAATGGAAAAGGCTCAGCAAGCATTTAGGAACAAGAGGCATGCACAAGGACTCACAGACACACATGTACACATCATATTTGAACTTTTTTTGCACTTTTGGAATAATATGATGATTGTCTGCTACGTCAAGGGAAAGACAAAGTAAATAGTTTCATTTTCTTTTCCTTTCATTTTTTCTGATTTTTTTTCATTAAGAATCAAATCTGACTTTTTTCATTTCTTTTCCAAAAAATTGACAAAATTAGTTTACTCCCATTTGTTGTGCCTGCTATAACCACACTCCCTTCTCATAATGTCACCTTCAGTACATTGTAATACTGTAGCTGTATGTGAAAAACTTATAAAAACCCAAATGAAAGAAAAATATTGCTGTTATTGTTCATTCTTTTCCCTGGTGCTGATTTTGCAATACTCAAGTGACTCACTATATGCAGCTTGGGAAACACCAGTGGCAGAAGTTTTACTCTCAGAAACCTAGTTTTCTCCAATTGGAAAGCCTTGAAATACTAAATTAAAGCACAGATAAACAGGAATTATGAGGAAAGACAAAGAAGCGGAACACAGCAATAAGTATAATTTAATTCTTCTTCTTTTTGATTTCTCTCACCTATTGTAGACATTTATAGTTGAGATAGTGATCCTAAGTTATAAAATACATAGTGTTAGGCACATTTAAGTGTAAATCTTTTCATCTTAAAGCAGACATGTAAAATTGTCACACCTCAATAATGTCGGTTTCTCTTGGCTGATAATGAAAAAGCCAATGCAATAGGTTATTGCATGTGAAGTTCCATTCTTCATTTGAGACATCTTCTCAAATCTAAGCATTGAATTAAATAGGAAGCATCTTCTACTAGTGCTAACCTTTTACGTACCACTTAATGTCATACACTCAAAAATAACTATGGATTTATTATGCCTGTACAGACATTAAAACAAAAAATAAAATGCTAAAACTTCATGTCATAAAAACTTCAGAATTATTTTTATTTCTAGATCAAAGGATTAATTTAAACTGTTCCTGCCTGAGGAACAACTTGCTTTCAATGAAATGATGCTTCCTGACCAAAAACATCTCAGTTTTAATACTTCTGGCTTGCTGTCATTAAGAAATCTCTTACTTCAAGAAACTCAGATGCATATCAGCAAAGGATTTCTGACAGAACAGTTCTCCTGAATGTAGGGTTCAGACAAAAGCAAGTATTAATCATGGGAAATGATAGAATTGTTTTTCTTCTAATTGAATTATTTGTTTGGGACAGGGAAGTCTAAGGCATTGTTCAGGGCATGAGCTGTTTCAGATCAAACTTCAAAGACGGTTTTGGAAATAATAGTGAAGGATTAAGCTGAGGTGTTTTTTAACTGGCAGAGTAGGCAGACAGCCTGTTTGCATGTGTGCACTAGGTACTCATTGGTAAGAGATGTTGTTTTTATCACTGCAATCTTATTTTCTTTAGAACTGATCATAACAAAATCATGGCAAGAATTAGGCTTGAGTCATGAATTAAACTAAATGTATTTACTGAAAGGTTTTCATCCCACTTTTATTTTTCACTATGTTTCTCAACTCTTACAGCATTCATGTTTGTATTCTTCCTTATAAATAAATAAATCCCACATTAATATAACAGTGATGAGGTAATTAAATAGCATAATCTGTTTGTATTTAGGGAAGCGAGCGATTTCTAAGCCTCTGTCTTCTTCAAGACATGAAGGGGAAAATCCTTGCATTGAAATCCGTGAGGGTTGGGCCAGGATCTCACCCAGTCACATAACTAATCCATTAAGGAATTGCCTACCCCATGGCAGGCTGATTTATGTAGTTACTTTTTCTTTTTACTGCTCCAGTATTTCTACCAGCTCCTGTCCATAAAGATAAGGGTAAACCAAACAACGAAGGTGCAGGGAAGCTAAGTGCAAGAGTAAAAGTGCATGTGCAACTGTAAAAGAATTTTCAAATGTTATGCATTTTCTTAAATAGAAAACTAAGAGGTAAATTGGTACATGGAATTAATACTGCTATAATCCAGCCTAGGTATATTTTTTTGTCCCAGGATATCTGCTCTAGCAAGATACATCACATCTCGTTCACTCTGCAAAGTAATACAAACCATTGACTCAGGTTTTTCAATTTGTTACTGGCTTCTATACCTGGTGTTCATGGTTTCTCTGATGTCCAGGCAGTTAAACCTTGCTGGGAATCAGTTTGACATATCTTCTGGTGAAGTCTGACTGTTTTCAGTGATCTCATAAATTTACTACACCCTACTGCTGCATGGGTATTTGGATCATCTCCCACTTCCATGCTTGGGTTCACATTGGGAGGTAGAAGCCAAGACACAAGCTTCTTTGAAAAAAAAAGGATTGAAAAGAGAAAATGGCCCTTATGTCCAATCCACAGGGGGGGTGGGATAGATGACCTTCAAAGGTGCCTTCCAACCCAACCTATCCCAAGACTCTATGATTCTGTTTTCCAAACACTATGGACCAAGAGCCCAAGAACACAAATTAGAATTACTCCAAGGTAAATGCCTCTGAAATACGCACAGTGTGGGCAGCAGGACCTCAGTGCTCATGGTTTAATTCTACAAATCCACTTATAGTCATTGCTACAGTTGTGTGGTTTGTTCATATGACAGGACTAACCTCCTGCTGTCCAGGGCCCTGTGGAGGACAGAAACACACTCATAAATATCCAAATGGGAAAACTGGTGAGATGTGTATTCATGCCACATAGAGCTGTTCATGGACAGATTATACAGTACCTTATTGCAGGTTGTTTGGGTTACTTTCAGTTCTCTGAGTTATTATTTTTCACACACTAAGATCACTGCATGTCTAAGATACACAACAAGGAGCATTTTGTCCCTGGTTAGTTTCACTGATGGAGGTAGATTGGACATTATTTTTTTCAATGGAATTAAGTATTGATTTAAATAGAACTTCTTCTGTTGCTGGCATAGGATTGGAGTTTATTAATGTTCAGTCATATTTCCATAATATCATCTGGCTTGGTTGCAGCTTCCTGAATAACTTCCTGTATGACCGAATGGGAAACAAACACTGAAAGCCTCGTACTCTCACAGAACTCAGTTCTGCTAAGTGAAAGCTACGATCAGCAATTTTTGAAAACTCTCCTACAAAAGCAAATGAACGAAACTCAAATTCTGAAGTAGAATTGAAATGAAAGTGCACTTTTGTAAGTTCTTAAATAAACAAGAGGAAATCAGGCAGCAAAAGTGAGTGATCCTTCCTCCCTTGGTATGTATTTTTTTTCCTATTTCTGTTTTCCCTTCTAGCACAAGGCTGCTGTTGTCCAAACTGCCCAAGTCACTGGGGTGCAAAAGGTCAGGCAGACATGCAGAGGGGAATTGAGGATCTAAGCCTCACTACATAATTGGAGAGGCATTGTGTAAATACATATCCTGCGACCAGTTCATAATCATGTCCTTTGTCACCAACTTTTTCTGCTTCTGATGAGAAATTGAATTGTGAGAGGCAAAGCTCAGGTTCTGGACCATCAACAAGGTGCTTGAGACAGTTTTGCACTACCTTGTTTTCTGAGTTACCTTTGTAGAAGCACTTTAATTTGTTTGATGGATAGACTAAGGTCATTTTTAACCAATCTGGCAAATGAGTAGCTGCTCAACCTCTTCAAAAATCTTGTTGTATTTATGGATATTCCATTATTTCAGCTGAAATCAGGCAGCGTGTGTACTTCTTTCCAAATATTGACCAGGCTCTGACTGTACTCTGGCCAGCTGGCTGCACACTGCATCACGTGGCTGGACTGGCAGTTTGGAGCAATCCGCAAGGAAAATGTGGGGAACTAAATGCTGGATAGGAAATTAAACAACGCTGCCGTAACCTGGGCTGCGCCGTGAAGCAGCTTGGCTGTGGCTGCTCACACAGAGGAGACAGCGTATGAGGGGGACCTGATACCACCAGCAGTCACAGATACAGGACTGACTTCAACGGGTCGTGCATTTTCCTAAAATGAGCATCAACACACCACATGTCGCCTTTTGGGCCACACTTGTCCCAGACAAGGTCTGTTTATGAAGAATGAGTAAAAAGTTGACACAACGAGAGAGCATGCACATGAACCCCTCAGGGTATATAGCATTATTGGTAACCTCCTCACGGAAAATCTGGCTTGGAGCTGTTATGAAAACAAAACAAATATTAGCGGTAATTAGGGGACTTAGAGAAAGAATTATTCACACCAGCAAAGCTGTCTCTCAGGGCTCGTTTAAGACAGTCATAAACCCTGCTAACTGCAGCCAAATCAACAGAACGGCAACTGAATCTGGAAGCACAACAGCAGGCAAGAGACCAAGCTGGAAAAGCCAGGCACAGCAGGAGGCAGAGTTGGAGAACATGGACCAGGAGGTCCCATCCTGCGCCACAGCCAGGGACTGAGCCATGAACACTCCTTTTTGACATTCAGCACTGGGTCCGTAAGGGTTTCTCTCATGCAGCCACCCTTACAAGCCTCCCCGTGGCTGTTGGCAAATTGTGGTAGAGATTTCAGCTGCTCCCTGGCAGGTAAGGGGCTGCAGCTCACACCACCACGTCATTTGATGTAATAAATCCTGGGTGACACATTGGGGAGCTTTGTTTAACCATTACCACTGTCTGAAAGTGGCATGACTTGTCACCAGTGGGCACAATAGTTGACAAAGCAATGAGGCATTCAGAAAGCTTGAAAGGGAAGGATTAGTAGAAGAAATGCAAGTGGCAGAAAAGATTCAGAAATTGATGTAAGTTATGCAACAGCTATCTGTCTATGCTATACAATAACTTTTGTATATTCAATTAAAATACAAAACTTGTTATGGCATTTCCATACTGATTTGCCCTATGCACATCTTCAAGAATACGTTAGATAGCAGAAACTGGTTCAGATCAATCAAGGTCTTCTCAAATCTATATATAAATGCAGATGAAGGTTTGAAGATGTAGCATGGTTCAGCTTTTTTGTATCATGCATTGAGAGCTGTGAAATTTGTCTGCTAGTTCTAATGAAAACCATTTAGAAATCTTTGTTTACTCGTATAAGGAGGAGGTGGAAGATTTTGCCTCTCACTCTGTTAACCACAGTAAGTTTGGAAACTTAAAATATACAGTGCATATTCTCTGCAAACACACCATTCTGGATCAAAATCAGCACTTGTTATTTTAGGATTGATGGCAGTCATTCCCAAAGGCCCCCTCCCGGGTTGCATCTTGTACAAACTTGGGAAGGAGACAGTTCCTGCTGTGAAGGATTTACCAAGTAAAAATACAAATCAGTGAGGTTAAAAGTCCAAGCAGGCTTCTTAGCTACATGTGTCACAAGATTTGATTCTTTTCTTTGTTTTGTCTTGATTGTCTGGGAGACAGAAGGGGGGAAAGACAAATCAAGAGGGCTAGAAATGGACCAGTAAAGAAGAGAAGAAGAACGAAAGAAGAAGAAAAGCCTCCTACCAGTCTGGTCATGACCACCAGCCTTGGCTTTGCTGGTGTAAGGCCAGAACTGTGCCTGAAAAACTTATTTGAAAGAGGGCAAAGATTCACTCACGCAGCTTTTTCCATCCTCCCAGGACATTTGGAGGATCGCATTTCAAACCATGGATTTCAACACCCTGACTGATGTCAGCTGTGCAGCGTGAAGAGATAACAAATTTGGACTTTCAAATTAAGAATGTTTTTCAACAATGAGATAGTAAAAGCACTCCTGCTGTGTCGGTGCTTGAGATGCCATAAATATTCTACCAACTCAGAAGTGACATAACTTTTTTCTTTAGTAATAGATCTACACTTCAATATTTATTAATTGCCTGACCATTTATATAATCCTGCAGATTCAGGGGTTTTGTCTGTCTCTCTAGACTATTAAAAACCTTGGGAAATAAGCAGTGAAATCAATTAAATATACTTAATTACTTGTGCTTTTCAGTCTTTTTAATGTTATTATTGTTTCCTTACTGGATTTCCAAAATTCCTTATACTGAGACTGTTATAAATATTTTAAAATTAGAAGTAGCTGGCTAGACAGTCTTCCAAGAAAACAGGTTCACCATATCTAAACTTTGTTTTCCTTTCTTGGATATAATTTTCTAAATAATAGGATTTGATATGACTTGTGGTTTTCTCCTTAGTATCAGTTTTTCAGTAGTATTTTGTACCAGTGGAACCTCTGACAAGAAAGTAAGGTATTTATCCTTACTGTATCATATTTTACACTTTCAGAACAGTAAAAGCTGGTATTTTAATGAGAACTCTGTCAGACTAATGAGACAAAGCTTCAACTGAAGACAACTTTTAGAGAAGGCCCATTCATTCCTATATATTAAGGAGTAGTATCTTAAGTGGAAGTAGAATATATGCCCATTTTTCTGATGCTACATGAATGATCAGCTAACAACCATAATGATATTTATTGGAGATTATATTTCGATTACATTAGTCTTTACCTGAATGTAGGAATATTGCAACTTGTATTGCAAGCAGCGCTACTAATTTCCCCTCATGCAGTGGTTAATATCTATACTGATAGAAAAATCCTTGACTAAACAGTAGAAAAACAGTAAAATAACCTGAGCTACTGTCTGAGCCCACAGAACAACATTTGGCTTTAAAAGTTAGAGAGAAAAAAATGAATTACAGTTTTCTCCTGTAGACTCACCATGGAGTATCTCAGATTTCCCAGCGTGCAGCCACACAGCTGTCAATCAGCATAGCAGGGATAAAACCTTTTAGTCTTGTGTCATTATTACAGAAGGGTCAAGATAGATCAGTGAGAGCTTTGTCAACTTCTGGTGCTATTTCTGCTTTACCCCTAGCAGAACACAGTGACCTCTGGTAAAAATTCTTCATGTCTCAGCAACCATTAAGAATATAAAGACAAACCAGTAATGTGTGGGTAGCACTTGGATCTAGTCTGTGGATCTTTTCTATGAGCAGAGCAAATGAAAGACAAAAAAACCCAGAGAGGCATGTTGAGCTCATTGGTGTTTATGGTTTCACCCATGTCACACTCTGATCACCCAGGAAGTTGTTTGTATTTTACTGTAACTGTGCAGTGTTGGTGGTTCTGTAGGCATGAAGTATGTTCAACCCCATGTGGGAAAGCCTCAACAAACATAAACAGAATCCAGAATGGTAATGGACTTTCATGTAAATAATTCTGAAGAAATTTCACATAAAACAGATGTGCCATCTGTGTGACTGAACATGCCCTTCAGTAGAAAGTAGATACCACTAAGTGTATAATCTCTAATGGCATCAATAAAAGCCATGTTTGTTATGCCCAATGAGACATACTTAGACACTTACTGCTTCAAGTCACGGGTCTCTGCTTCAAAAGAAGCCAATGCTAGCAAAGTCAGTCTATTGGTTTTTATCCCAATTTCTCATGCATTGAGACAATAATGGAAAATGAGGGCTGAAAGAAGTGCCGAACAATAAAAAACCTGAAGATCTATTTGTTGGCTTGGAGTAAACAAGGTTAGAATGTATCTGAAAGCATTATCTAGTTAGCTTAACTTCCTAAGTGGTATAATTGATTTCATAAAACCATTCATGTCCCTCAACTATTATGCAAACCGTAAGTGCTTTACTGGACTGCAACATCACTTGGTTTAAGCTGTTAAGTATTGAGAAATGGGAGAAAAGCCAGAGACACTGTGTTTCATGAACATTCAGCACCAAAAGTGTTTGGGTTTTCTCATATTATCCCTTTAAAATTTAAAGAACATCACCTCATTGAGTTTAAGGGGTTGTGTGATTGAGACATTACATTTTAAGTACACTGGCAGCAGTTTCCAGCTCAGGATAGGGATTATCAAAGTGAATAAGGAGCAAAATATGCTGCTTGATGACACTTCTGTTGATTCTTTTCTGTCTCTAGCAAAAATCAAAGCACATAAACATGCTTACCCAATTAAAGCCAGTGGCATATGCACAGCACGGCCCCAAATCATGCTCTATTTAGTCTGTGTAGCTTCTTTTTTATTTTAACTTTGGAGGTATGGTTTAGCTGGGGTTTTGTTTTTTCCAGCTCTTATGATGGGACTTCCAATGCAGCCTGAGGCAACTGGGCACTCAAGTGACAATGAATGTCCATGAGACTGAAAACCCTTTGAAAAATGCTAATACAACTTTCTTTTCCAACTTCCCATTTGTTTTTAATACTTTGTGGCTTTCATTTCAATTAGCCAGGTCACAAAGGGATCCACTCACTCTCAATGATTACCACACAATAGGAAAAGCAATGCAAACCTAATGGCTTTGATGCCTGTTAGAAACTTTCCCATCTGTGTATCATTTAAAAGCACAGTATCTGTGGATTTATTATGCCAAGAAGAGTGGCTCAGGAAGTCTTTGCACTATAGCAAGTAAACAACTGGAAAATCATAGCAGAATATGGAATATTATCTGAAAGAAAATAAATATTTAACCTTTGAAGGCTAGAACTGGTTCTAACTTTAAGACTTTATACGTTCTCACAGAAGAGAAGTTCTTGTCAAAACAGCACATAAGGCTTATGCAGCGTTCCTGTGTTTATAACACCTACATCTGCAAGCAAGTTACTTGCAATAAAACAAGTTGGGGCTAGAAGGAATAATGCTGCAGTTCAAAAGCTCATAATGCTGGTGTCTATAATGATCTACTCCACACTGACATGATCTGCCTTACTGATATTTCCGTAAAGGTATTACCACAAAAACTATTCGGGCTTCTTCAGTTCCTCCAACTCCACACAGCCTTTTTCTGAACAATTACTGCATGAACTAATTTTGTGTGTTATACCCTTTTGTGTGTTACACGCCTGTGTTAAGATCACATTTTTCACTGCTACCAGAAGGATAAGATACAAAGCCAAGTTCTATTCTCAGTCACTGGTGTAAATCCAAAGTATCCTCATCAAAACCAGTGAACTTAATACAGATTTACACTCCTGGGCCTAAAGCAGAGTTCAAGCTGTCTTGCTTTAATGTTCTTCAGTTAAGAAGAATGTCTAGGTTTCCAGAACTGAGAAAATGTGAGTCTGTGTACTGCCAGCTTAACAATAAAAAATCAGATTCTTTGGTGTTCTTTTCCTGAACACAGATAGAGTGAAATGACACTGACTCCAGCCTCCACACTCCTGTTCCCAGAAAATAGGAGTGTGTTAACAACCACCTTTCTGTCCAAATACATCCATTACTCTCATTTCATCAACTCCCCAAGCAATACATGAAGTTCTTTTTGTACTCTGAGGTTGACTCTCATGGAGGAGTTGAAGTCTGGTTCCTCTAATCCTTCCTCCTCTATTCCACCAAAATAACGATTTTGGTGTGTCTTAAATCCTGTAGCATAATACTGTGCTTCCTGCCGTAAGGATCGGTCCAGCTCATAGTATAAACAGGTTTCGGTCATGTCCAGGTTGTAAAGGGGGGGTTGCAGGAGCAACTCAGCCCTAGGTTGCCTTGAGGCCCTGTCTTTGCAGAGATGACCCACAGAGAGCTGTGTTCTGTTTCAAAGAACCGGAAACTCAGTTGAGCCTTGAAATCTTCCAACAAATAGTATGCCCTGAGTCCCAATCAAACTACTATTAAATTGCCTAGAAGTACAACAAAGGTAAGTTGGAGGATTTCTGTCTGGCTTCAAGGGACCATGACAATACAAAGATATGCAAGAGACAGAGCATACAGAAGGGAACATCACCCATGAATAAAGAAAGATAAGGGGAAGCACTGCTAATGACAAACCCCCCAGGTGGTCTAATCCACTCAGACACACTCCTGCCTGCTGTCCCATACACCTGAGATTCATGCTAGCCATGGAATGGTGAGAACTCCCTTGGTCGGGATGCTGACCAAGGTAACTTATGTGGGAGCCCTTACCTGGAGGGGTAAGTGAATATTTGGCAGGCTTTAAGTTTGTAGTTGCAGGTGATCGACTAACACACGTGGGGTATCTGAGTTGTTTGTGAGTTGTGACAGTGTGTTCTGTGAATCACCTGTGAGCTGTAATAGTGAATTTTGTGAGTACCCGGGGAGTTGTTATGAATTGCTCATAGGCAGCAGCAGTGAGTTGTGTGAGTGGTCTGTGGCCTGTTGTGAATTGCCTGTGGGCTGTCATAGTGCATTTTGTGACTGTTGTAGTTACAATAGTGCATTTTGTGAATCTCTTGTGGTTGTAATAGTGTAGTCTTGCTTTTAAAACTGCAGCAGAGCATTCTCCATTGTATCCATAGAACCTGCAATAGTGACGTACTGGATCTGCACGTGTCGTTCAAATGAATTGTTAATTTGAACTCTGCAGTAGAGACTCTTTTCATCACACCTGCTTCTGTGTGTGCAGTACATCCATATGCTGTGTCTTTTGCCAGAAGGCATTTTTTCTTGATCAGAATATTGAG